>NC_084821.1:60613730-60913730 GCF_958449725.1 Rosa rugosa | reverse complement strand
ACAAACCTGTTCCGGGAGAAATGCTCTACATATATCTGGCGGCATCTTCAACGGCTGTAAGCTCAGCTCTGATTAGGAAGGACTCCGATTGCGAGTACCCGGTGTACTATGCTGGAAAGGGGTACACTGGTGCAGAATCCAGGTACCCGGACATTGAAAAAATAGCACTGGCCCTCTTGGTATCGGCCCGGAAGCTTAGGCATTACTTCCAAGCACATTCAATCACCGTTTTCACTAATCACCCGCTGAGGCAGGTTTTGCAGAAACCGGAGACATCGGGCAGGTTAATTAAATGGGCCATCGAGCTGGGAGAGTTCGATATCAAGTACCAACCCCGGAAAGCTATCAAGGGCCAGGCAGCGGCGGATTTTATTTCTGAGGCGATTCCCTCCCATAACCCTTCCCTGGAATCACCTGAACCACTAGCCCCGGATCCGCCTCCACCAAGCACTTGGCGATTATATGTTGATGGCGCATCCAACAAGAAAACAAGTGGAGCCGGTATCCTGCTAATTAGCCCGGACGATCAAGTCTACGAGTACGCCCTCAAATTTGCCTTCAAGGCATCCAACAACACCGCAGAGTACGAGGCACTCATAGCAGGCCTGCAGATCGCCCGGGAACTGGGGGTGCAGCACCTTAGTATTTTCAGTGATTCCCAGTTAGTAGTAAACCAGGTCAGCGGTAACTTCGAGGCAAAGGAACCCCACATGTCCTCTTACCAGGCTCTGGCTCGGGCATTAGTGCAGAGATTTACTTCCTACATTTTTACCCAAATACCGAGGGCAGAAAACGACAAGGCAGACGCCCTTGCTAAGCTTGCATCAACTTCCCCAAGTCCTACCTATGGAGCCACTAAAGTCAAAATACTCGAGAGACCTAGCACTTCTAAAACTGTGTCAGAAATTTTCGCTGTGGATCACACAGCTTCGTGGATGGACCCAATTTTGAAATACATGGTCGACGGCCTGGCACCGGATGATAAGGTCGAGACCAGAAGACTGCAGTTAAGGTCAGCTCGATACACGATCATGAATGGCAAGTTATACCGGAGAGGCCACTGCTTCCCCAGTCTGAGGTGTGTAACGCCGGAGGAGGGTCACAAAATAATGAAGGACATACATGCTGGCGTATGCGGTAACCATGCCGGAGCCCGGTCTCTCGCACATAAGACCCTAAGGGCAGGATATTTCTGGCCAACCATGTCGGCCCTAGCCCAAACAATATCCAGTTCTTGCCACAAGTGCCAAATGTATGCAAATATCCCAAGGGCACCGCCCATTGCCCTCTCCATCCTCCTTGCACCGTGGCCGTTCTGTCAGTGGGGTTTGGACTTGATTGGTAAACTTCCCACAGCAGTGGGACAATTCAAATACGCCATCGTCGCTGTGGACTATCAAACAAAGTGGGTTGAAGCAGAACCTCTTGTCGCCATCACCACGGAAAAGGTAAAAAATTTCCTGTGGAAGAACATCTACTGCAGGTTTGGAGTCCCGGACACCATAATCACGGACAATGGTACCCAGTTTGACAATGATGAGTTGAGGGCTTACACAGAGAACCTGGGCACCAGGATTCTATATGCATCCCCGGCCCACCCCCAGACCAACGGTCAGGTCGAGGCTGTCAACAAGATCATCAAGAAGATACTGAAAAAGAAGCTCGACGATGCCAAGGGACTTTGGGCTGCTAAACTCCCGGAGGTGTTGTGGGCTATCAGGACCACGGCAACAGAGGCCACCGGAGAGACCCCATTCTGCATGGCTTTCGGGACAGAAGCGGTACTCCCTATTGAAACACAGGTCTAGAGTCCCCGGATCGAATACTTCGATGCGGGTACCAACTCGGAAGGCCTACAACTTGATGCCGATTTACTAGAGGAACGAAGGGATGTGGCACACATGCATAACTTGGCTAACAAGCAGAGGATAGCTCGCTACTACGATGCCAAGGTACAATCCCGCACACTGAAGTTGGGGGACTGGGTCATGAAGCAGGTCTACCCAGAGCCCCGGGGACTGGATCCATCCTAGACAGGCCCTTACGAGATCATTGAAGAGGTAGGCCCCGCAACCTTTTTCATCCGGGACATGGACGGAGTTGTATCCCGGCATCCATGGAATACCCAGCGCCTACGGTACTATTACAAGTAGCTCCCGGAGCATCTTGTCCTAGCTTTTGCTTTTTGGCCATACAGCTATGGCAAGCTACCCATCGGGTACTCATTCTGTATTAACCACCATGTGGTACTTGAATGGAAAAATGAATTATTCAGACCATTTCTAGCATTTTTTTTTACCTACACCGGGCATTCCCGGACATAGCTGTTGTCAATTACTCTATTCCGGTAATAAGTGATGCAAGTAAACGCTTAAAGCAAGGTATAAAATCCTAGAAATTTTAATCCCTTTCCAATTCCCATTCAAGTTCAAAAAAATTCCATTCACAAAAGGCCTGGACTACCAAGCACAGGAATCACGCCATTGTTCAAGAAAAGGATAATTCCTACAAAAAAATAGGTAATAATGGTAATTTCCACTACTGCTTGCCACCGGTACTCTGGGATCCACCAGCACCGGACTTGGTTGCCACCTCCTTCTCTTTCTTCTTCTCGAGAAGGCCCCGCCTGAATTTGGCTTCATCCAAGTACCCGGCCGCCACCCACTCCTTGAACTTCATGATAACAGCCTTGTCTTGGGCAGCAGCTAGCATCGCAATAAGCTCTTCGGAAGCCTTGTACTCCTCCACGGCCTCGTGCTTCTCCACGGGAAGACGCTCCTCCAAGTAGTCTGCCTTCTCCATCCATGATGTGGCAGACTCTACAGCATCCTTCTCAGAGTCCCGAGCATTTTTTACCTCATCTCGCGCCTCAGTGAGTTCACCCTCAAGCTCCGCGATCCGCTGCTTTGCCGCGTCCATCTCGGCAACCAGTGGAGTCAAGGACTCAATCTTTTGCCTCAAGGAGTCCCGCTCCTTCTCCAGCTTGGCCTTCTCACCATGCAGATACTTCACCTGCCCGGAGAGATTGCTAACCTCCTCCTTCAGTTGAGTATCTTCCTCGCTGGCATCAACCGCGTACACATTGAAGAGTGCCTGCAAACACACCGGTTAAAATATATATACAATAAATCGGTCGCAAGAGTGAAGCAAACCCATACCCGCATTATAGATTCCCGGGCGAGACGGCGATTCTCTTTGGGGGTATTGTCCTTGGCCCGCACCCGGTCGAGGTCAATATCCTTCAGATCACTAAGCATGGACCGCACGAATTTTTCATCAGCAACCCCGTACCCACTCAGCAGCTGCTTGATGGGCTTCTTAGGGATTACCGGAATGGCAGGAGCCAGTAGGCTAAGTGAAGGCGACGCCTCGGGTACCGGAAGTTCTTTCTTCTGCCTCTTCGCACCGGATCCTTTAACATCCCGACCGGTATAGGTAACCTCCTGCTTATCACCTCGGTGCCTATGTGACCTCTTCTTCTCCCCTGGAAGCAGGGCCTCGTCGCTCCCAGTGGACCGAGAAGAAATGGACACGGCGGGCGGTACCTTCTCCCTTCCGGGATCAGCTATGGTGATAATGTCAGCGGCAGAAGGCTGCTCGACTTGAGTCGCGGGAGCATTGGGATCAGGTTCCCCATATTCCGCGTCAGTGATCTCCAGAAGGGTCTCTTCAATGGACCGACCCGTAGCCTTCGACCCTAGGTCGACCTCAATATGCAGGGCGTCTTCTCCCTGGCTCATCAGCATATCCATCAACTGGTTATCGTCCATTCTGTCCTCCTCTTTGCCTTTCCGGGGTTTCCTCTTCGGCGCTTTCACTGCAATCAGTTCCAAAGTTAGTAAAAAAAAAAAAAGAAGCCAAAAGAAAAAAAAAAAAAAATTTCTTTTAAAGCCTCACCAGGGAGCCATCCTATCCCTAGCCTATAAAGTATAGAATGCCGGATAAATCTATAAGAGCTCCTCTCTTTCTCATTCCAAACAGCGTATACCCGGGCTATCCTCTTCCTTTCCACCTCAGATAAAGTGTAGGCCTGGTCCCCGATTGCTTGGAAAGTACCGGTCAGATGCCACTTCTTATTTTTAATCTGCCATCGCCCACCAGCTAGAAACACTTTATTCCTCCACCTTTTGCTCATCGACGAGGGCATGTCGGTAACTAATGGTTCGTAATCCCTAGCGGCAAATGTCACCGTACCCGCACAGGACAGCTTCCTTGAGTACAGGATCCTGTGTACCGCGCGGAATTCATTTATGGAAGGCCACCCTTGTTGGCACAAGTCCCACATGGCCATCATACTATATATTTGGCGAATAGCATTCGGGGTCAACTGCCCCGGTGACAGGTTCAGCATCCGCAATAGATACTGTAGGCACCGGGGCAGCGGTAGCGATAACACTTGGTGGAACTGGTTCTCGTGCAGCGCCACCCACCCCGGGGCAGGATTCGCGGCCATCTCTCCATCCTTAAGAGGCCTAAGCTCTACTGCGTCCGGTATTCCCCACTTCAGTCGCATGGCGATGATCTCCTTCATCGTCATACTTCTCCCGGGTTCGTCGCATACTGTCCCGTCCGTAAGTGTATACCTAGGCTTCGGTATGCCCTCGGGGATTGCGACCGTGACTACGGGGGCCTCCACAGATCCATCCTCGCTCTCACCCTCGTCGGACTCCTCACTGCTCTCCGAGAGCACCCCCGTCGAGGACCCGGTATTCTCTGCTAATTGACCTACTGAAGCTAGGTACCGATCGATATCCACTTCAGCTTGCCTGGCAGACGACTGGTATGACGATCCCGTATCCCCACCCTTGGTTTCTGATTCCATCCTAACCACGATACCGGAAACCTTAAAACTCGCTATATCTGGAATCAGAAGCACAAGGGTTAGCCTAACCAGATCTAAGACCACGTTGAAGCGCGGATCACTCCCCACTTCAAGCAAAACCCAGAAATTCAAAGCAAAACCCAGAAATTCAAGCAAAACCCAGAAATTCAAGCAAAACCCAGAAATTCAAAGCAAAACCCAGAAATTCAAGCAAAACCCAGAACTTCAAGTAAAACCCAGAAACACAAGCAAAATCGAAGCAACCCAAAACCCACGCCAAACTGAAACACAAAAAAAAAAAAACCAAACCACATTCTCTTACCTCTTTTCCGGCAGTCGCTAATCTGGCCAAAGCTTTCGTCTTCACTCCTCACAGTGACAGCAACAGAAGCACAAGAGGAGAGAGGGCAAAACGCAAATTCTCAGTTCTCAGAATTTCAGAAAAAGTGAGAAGGGAAACAGTCTGTTTCCCTCTTAAATTCAATCTCCAAAGCATCAGGGCCGTTGAAGCCGAAAAGCCCACAACCACAGGATCACTACACGTGTCCCACGTCTCGAAAACCGTCAGTTGAGGGGACGGGCATTTATTGCACAACTCAGTATGCCCCACGTGGCTGACATGCACAGCCTACCCCATCGGGTACCAAGAGGCTCCAACTCTCTCTACCCCATTGGGTATCAGAGCCAAGTCCTCTCTCTACCCCATTGGGTACCGGAGGCTCACATCCTCTACCCCATTGGGTACCGGAGGCTCACTTCCTCTACCCCATCGGGTATCAGAGCCAAGTCCTTCCTCTACCCCATCGGGTATCAGAGCCAAGTTCTCTCTCTACTCCATCGGGTATCAGAGCCAAGTCCTCTCTCTACCCCATTGGGTACCGGAGGCTCACATCCTCTACCCCATTGGGTACCGGAGGCTCACTTCCTCTACCCCATCGGGTATCAGAGCCAAGTCCTTCCTCTACCCCATCGGGTATCCGAGCCAAGTTCTCTCTCTACCCCATCGGGTATCAGAGCCAAGTCCTGTCTCTACCCCATTGGGTACCGGAGGCTCACATCCTCTACCCCATTGGGTACCGGAGGCTCACTTCCTCTACCCCATCGGGTATCAGAGCCAAGTCCTTCCTCTACCCCATCGGGTATCAGAGCCAAGTTCTCTCTCTACCCCATCGGGTATCAGAGCCAAGTTCTCTCTCTACCCCATTGGGTACCGGAGGCTCACATCCTCTACCCCATTGGGTACCGGAGGCTTACTTCCTCTACCCCATCAGGTATCAGAGCCAAGTCCTTCCTCTACCCCATCGGGTATTCGAGCCAAGTTCTCTCTCTACCCCATCGGGTATCAGAGCCAAGTCCTCTCTCTACCCCATTGGGTACCGGAGGCTCACATCCTCTACCCCATTGGGTACCGGAGGCTCAATTCCTCTACCCCATCGGGTATCAGAGCCAAGTTCTCTCTCTACCCCATCGGGTATCAGAGCCAAGTCCTCTCTCTACCCCATTGGGTACCGGAGGCTCACTTCCTATTCCCCATCGGGTATCAGAGTCAAGTCCTCTCTACCCCATTGGGTACCGGAGGCTCAACCCTCACCCTATCGCAGCGTGTAGATTAGCTACCTACAGCGTAACCCGCTCAAGATATCCCTTGAACGGGAACTTGGGGGACTCCCTATAGGCACACTAGTGCCAAACTTCCGAGACAATAATAAGTCCCCACCCAAGAAACATCTTGAACGGGAACTTGGGGGACTTGTACATACTAGGGAAGTCTCAACTAAGTTTGGCACTATCGGCTGGGCCCCATCGGTACTCTCATGTACTATGCCATGGGCCGGGTTCACGACCCACCATGGCGGGGCCCATTTGGGATGCCACCCCGGGCACCCAGGGCCCTGGGCAAGGCCAACACAGCCCAACTATTTACACAACAGGAGGACTGATATGGCATCAGAAGAACAACTAGTGTCCCACATCGAAGATGGGGGAGACTTCCTTCACATGCTCGAGTATAAAGGCATTAGCACAACCACCTTTTACGGGTAATAACTCCTTTGTCCACTATTTACTTACTATACATCAATATTAGCTTCTCACTCAGGCATCGGAGAGGTGTAAACCGTCCGGTACGGTTTACCCCTCTAAGCGTGTGTTCTTGGTACAGGATTTAGGAGGTGCATCGGTACCCCAGACGGTATAGCATTCTGTGTGAGGTACCCGGAGAAAGCCACCAGAAACAATCATTACCGGCATCTGGAAGACCATCTTTGCGTATTACAAATATATATTTTTTTTTTGGTAAATAAACGAGTATATTAAACCAAAGAGGGGAGGGCAAAGCCCAGTACAACCCAAAGCCAGAGGCAAAAAACTTACAAAACAAAGGGAAACAAGCCATCCAAAAAGAAAGCAAATCAAACCAAAAAAGGAAGCAAAGCAAGGACAAAAGCTAAGTTCCACTTTTCAGCAATGGTTCTATTAGTACTTGTGGACTTAAACTTGATGGAAATGATCCTGCATCTAATTGTGGTGATAATATGCTTGAAAACCACAGAGGGAACACATCTTTCACTCCTAAAGATGCGATTATTTCTCTCTTTCCAGATGAAGAAAACAGAAACCGAAAGGCCAAGCTTCTTGATGGTAGAAGAGAGAGATTTACCGCCCACCCGAGAAGAAGCCCATTCAACAAATAAAGGCCATGGAGGGTTCAACCAAGGTACCCCACAAGAACAAAGAACTTTCTTCCAAATATACCGAGAGAAAGAGCAGGTAAAGAAAAGATGATTGATATTCTCAGGAAACAAACCACAAAGAGGGCAGAGAGGATTGATTTGAGGAGAATAAACAATGACTCTATCAAGAGTAGCAAGCTTACCATGAACAGCCAACCAAAGGATAAAGCTAGCTCTAGGGATATTATTGTTAAACCAGATCGATAAGCTTTGCCCAGTCAACAGAGGGATAATGATACCGAAAGTGCTCCAACGCTGAAGCTGTAGAGAATTTTCTAGTTGTAGAGGGTAACCACATAAAGGAGTCCTTGCAACTAGAATTGGGATAAAGGTCTTCTAGATTGTTTACAACTTCAAGAATGGCAGAACTGTTCAAAAGAGGCCAGCACCAAGACACACCCATTACAAAAGAGCTAACCAAGGCATTGGAAGGAATACCAGAGTTAATAATAGCATCAAGCCCCAATCTGGCAAGCAAGGGGCCTAAAGAGTGCCAATGATCATGCCAAAAATAAGTAGACTTGCCATCGCCAATATTATGCTTAATAAGAGGACGAATATGGTCTCTAATCTTCAACAACTTCCTCCAATTCCATGAACAAACTTGGGGGGTCGACACAGTCCAGAAGCTATTATCTCTCAAGAAATTAACTTTGATCCAAAAAGCCCAAAGACTAGTATCATCAGTAAGAAGAGTCCAAATATCACTACTACAGAAATTGAAACAGACGACGGGCAAAAACTGTCGTCTGATATGGAGCCTGACCGTCGTATATCGAGGCGCCGTCTGATGAAGGTCGATTGTAGGGAACCGTCGTGTGAATGGATCGGCAGCATGGCGGCAGCATGTCGGCAGCATGCCGGCAGCCTGTCGACAGCATTAGCTGTTGTGTGACTGTTCTTCAGACAACGGGCGACTTTAGAAACTGTTGTGTGATTGCGATTCAGATGTCGCTTTATTTTATGGCCGTTGTGTGAGTTTTATTCACACAACTGTTTTTTCATAACATCCGTTATCTGTTTTGAGTTCAGACGACAGTTTTTATTTTGAGATTGTTGTGAATATTGTGTACATACGACAGTTTTTTATGTGGTTATTGTTGTCCTAATAGAATGATTCAATGCATTATATTTGCTGGATGTGGAATCAAAAATGACCAAATTAACTTATCAATATATATATATAGAAGAAATTGTTATAATCCACATCATACACCAAAATGGATTGTGCAAAGATAATCTTTTATCCACAAAAGGAGTATATCTAGTAGTACTCTCCTAGTAAAATACATCCAGAAATTTACTTAAGAGTGTCTAGCTTTGCTGTTCTCATGGTCTCATTGGGGTTTGAGGAGCTCCCAGACTCAACGCTCTCAATATCTTCAGGAGTTTCTTCAATAGCATTAGAACTAAATTCAACTTTTGTTTTAGCATGTGCTTTAAGCAACTCAAGGTCATGTTCCAGCTTCTGAATGTGCTTCCTTACTGCTCGAAGGCCATCCATATACTTCGATTTATCCAAAGCCTGTAAGGGGCAGGAGAGAACAAAAGGAGAAAAATGAGAATTAATGATGGACAGAGTCTCAAGTCTATAATTAAGGGCTCTAGTTTTAATTTCAACATCAGTAAGCATTTGACCAGTGTTCAGTGATCAAGATATCTAGTTTCAACTATGCAAAGTGGACAAAAACACTAATAACCCTACGAAGGAAGGTCATTTCAGAATCTAATGTGGCGGATAACATGACAGTACTTAAAAACATATCACTCAGAATAATGTTCCTAAATAGCTTTGGCAACCATTTTTTGAGAAAATCCCATGCTGACAAAATGACCAAAAACTTTGGTATTGGAAGGTCTGAAGGTCCTGGAGATGAGCTCCTCATGTAGGAAGAAACAACAAAGGAATTGCATGTTCAGAATCTAATATATACTATATCCCGTCAAAATATCATGCGTGCTTCTACATGTATACTTATGGGCATATTCATCTCGTAGCAGTATATGTTTGCAAGTTCATCAAAAGCCATAAAAATTAATAATACAAAAGATGATTATAGTGTGCACATGGGAAACCAAATTAGTCAATGCATTTAAGCATACAGCAAGAAGCCACGGTAAAAGTAAAGATGAATAAGCTGACTTCAATTTAACAAAAATATAAGAAAACATTTACCTCCACAGAGCCCAGATTAGCTGAAGAAGAAGATAAAGTGAAATTTTCAATCTTGTCGAGCTCATCTTCATTATCCCAGTTGTGTGATCAGGTTCTATAGGCTGTACTCTGCCTTCATTTCTTCTAAGACAATAAAAGCGCGGTCAACTGCTCCTGATTGACCATATGCAGTAATAAGTGCATTGAATACAACTCAGACTGGCTTCACTTTCTACTGCATGTAACATTTCATCAGCATGAACTTGCAATGCAGAAAGATACAAGAAACCACTTGCTCAGAAAACCAAAAATATGATTATGTGGTATCAATAACTACTAAAAGTGATTGTAAAGTTTGTCAGTGTAATAGTACCTTAGACCTCAATATCCCATAAGCACCAAATGCCTTTGCCACTTCCGCAGCTCTGCCACAACCATTAATCAGTGCCCCATATGTGTGAACATTTGGTTCTACTCCAGCACTAACCATCTCATGGAAGACCTGGGAGAGGAAGAAAACATAGCTATAATAAAATGGGCGACTCAAAATAAGATACAGAGATTATATTCCAGGCATATTCAATAGAAACAATTCACCGACTGAGGACTCATTAGTTACCAAAGCTGTAAAGGAAAAATGTAATTACAAACATCAAAACAAAGATTGAACAAAATGAAATTATAGCCCAGAAAAAGATAAATAAATAAATGAATAAAAGAAAAAGGCAGATGCTAGAATTGCAATTGAGATGTAGAAAGTAAAAGTTCTATCAGCAAGCATTGTATGGACTATCATCTCTAAGTAGCAAACACATTAAAGAAAGCAGGAATTCTTTTGACATATATAGGAAGCTAAATGGGCATAATTTCTCAGCCTTGAAGTAACGTGACTAAATATTTTATGATATGATAGTGTGACTAAATAAGTCAAACTAAAATTCAGAAATCTCGGTTAAAACTCTATATGTATGTCATTCTAAACCAACAGAAGCCAAAAAGGAAGATATCATACATCAAACATCGTGCCTAATAAGATTAGTCTAATGTACTTATTTCAGCCTTTATCTCTGAAATTTCAAAGTTAAAAGTTGCAAGGAGTATACCTTCAAGGAAGCACCACCAACTAGAAATTTCACGGATCTGCAAACCTGCATCCAAAGTATAGCAACACATAATCCAATTACACACAAAGTCAAGCCATTACTCATCAGGAAGCACACTCATAACAAGAATGTGATACCTGAAGATCAAGAAAAGAAGCAGCAGCTAGAACACGAAAGGCATTGGTATCACTGAGCTTGGGGTGGTGGCCATACAAGTATGCCAAAGCAGTTGCAATTGCCTATGCGTTAATATTCTTATCATCTACATGTAATGTCACAATGGGAGTATGCTAAAGCAGTTGCAATTACCAATGCTCTGCATTCTTACCAATTCTCACTGTTCAAAACATAAACATTGAACAAGCAAACCTGCAACTCAGTTAAGTAATACACTAAATATACTAAATAAACCAAAAAAAAAAAAAATCTAGATAAACAAAGATCACAAAAGGTTCCAACATCTTCTCGAACAACTCTAGTGCACTTGTTTACTCATCTTATTCAGCAAGATATAAATTTTACCCCAGATATCAGTAACCCAACCTAAATTAAAACAAACAAACCTAAAATTCGCCTCAATTGAGAACCCAGTACCAATCGAAACAAACCCCAGAACAGTCGAATTGAAATTTCCAGAACCAATTACTTGGGTTAGGGTTAGGGATTCAAAAAATTGAACTTTCAATTAGAAATAGAAGCGCACCTCTGGAATTGAGCTCAATCCGCTGGGCCTCGAGTCGATTGAGATTGTGGGTCTTCTGGCGGAACTGGAGCTGGAGCTCGTGAATGTGTACCAATCCAAGGCCTTCTTTTCAGCTTGTCGTAATCAATGACCCAGTGGAGGAACTCACCTTGTAGGGTAGACTATCAAAGTAGATCGAGGTGGCCGAGATCTTCTTCCTGCCGGAGGTGTAGTAACCATGGGTCAAGTGACAGCCGGAGGGGAGCCCATGATGCGGTCGTGGGGCTGGAACACGGCGGTGTAGTAGCGGTTGCCGGGCATGCCCTCAGATCGACGGAGAGGATGACGACCGCTTGGATTATGGCCGGTGATGGCCTTGAGGGGCTGGTACCGAAGATGGTGAGGGAGAACAGCCTTTGCCATGATGATATCAAGCCGTCAATTGGTTAGAGAGACTGATTTTGGTTTGAAGGTAAGGCACGAGCGAGGAGTGCGGGTTTGGGAGAGTGAAGTTTTGGTTTTGGGGAGACGTTGTCGAGAGAGTGAGGAGTTTTGGGTTCTGTGTCTGTGTCTGTGTCTGTGTCGAGAGAGAGTAAGGCGCTGTCGAAACTTGAGAGAATGAGGAATGAGCTTCGAGTATTTTGTTAGTTTTTTTTTTCACCTTAGTGTTGGGATTTCAAGCCCCGCCTATATCAATTTGGACAAGCCCTATCAATTTAGTCATTTAGACAATGACTCACACAATAGAATTTTATAAAAATGTGGTCTGAATGCAGCTATTTTAAATTTGAATTTGTCTCCTATCAATTTGACTTCCCTCTTTGGGGAGTTAGAAAAAAATGATGGTGGGAAATCTCCCTCCTTTCTGCCAAACATATTAATCAGACCACAGTTTTATTGTTTCTCGTCGTATGATTAATACATGTTAGAAGAAAATTTAGGGTTTGAGATGGGGTTTGGCACCACAGACATGGTGGGAAATTTTCCGCTCAAGTTTTTTAGGGTCATACAACGGTTTTGTCCTTAAACGTCTTCTGAACTAATTCAAAATTCCATATCAGACGACGCATTTTATAAAACTGACGTCCAAAAAAATAAAAATCAATCAGACGACGGAAAACTATAATGCGTCGTCTGAGAGGCGTCGTCTGATTCAATTTTTGTAGTAGTGTATGCCTAGCCATAAGAGCCATGTTCCAAATGTGAAGACTTTTGATTCCCAGGCCTCCCTCACTTGTAGGTGTACAAACAACCTCCATGCCACTTTAGAAGAATAATGGCCGACACTACTTCCAGACCACAAAATTAAAGCATCTTAATTTCTGCTCAATTGAGTTAAGAATCGTTTTAGGCCAAAAAAGATGAGAAGCCCAAAACACTTGCAAACTACAAAGAACAGACTTTACAAGTTGGAGACGACCAGCATAAGAGAGGAGCTTATTCTCCCAACTTTGGATCCTTGAAACCACACGCTCCACTAATGGCGAACAATCACTTAAGCAAAGTTTAGTGGTGATGAGAGGAATACCGAGATACTTGAAAGGAGTGGTACCCATTGGAAAGCCAAAACAGTTTCTAATTAGGGAAGCTTCATCAGAGTGAACACCAGAGAGATAAATATTTCTCTTATTTGCATTAGCAGTTAATCCCGAGAAACCATAGAAAGAATTTAAACTCTCTTTTAACACCCGAGCAGGCTGAAAATCACCACCACAAAATAAAAAGAGGTCATCAGCAAAGGCTAAATGAGAAAGCTTGGTTGATTCACATCTCCAGTGGTACCTAAAAGCAGGATGAGCTTCAATTTTGTGATGTAAGAGCCGAGAAAGAACCTCCATAGCAATAACAAAAAGGTAAGGAGAACGAGTCTCCTTGTCTCAAACCACGATTACTAGGAAAGAAACCAGCAAGATCACCATTAATGGAAACAGAGAACATTGGGCTCGTGATGCAGCATCTAATCCAACTATCTAAAGAAGCTGGGAAGTTGAAAGCACTAAGAGCATGAAGAATGAAATCCCAATCAACTGTGTCATTAGCTTTCAAAATGTCTACTTTGATAGCACACCTGGGAGGACCCGAGTTCCTATGATAGTTCTTAAGCAACTCCTGTATCAATAAAATATTATCTCCAATTCTCCTTCCAGCAATAAAAGCTGATTGAGAATGATTAATAATAGAAGGTAAGCAAGACTTCACCCGATTAGCCAACAATTTAGAAATAATCTTATAAATGGTATTGCAGCAAGAGATGGGCCTATAATCACTCATGGAAGAAGGATTGCAGACTTTAGGAACCAAAGTAATAATGGTAGCATTGAACTCCCGGAGAAGCTTGTGAGTAGACAGAAACTCTTGGACAACTTTAATAATATCACAGCCAATAATATGCCAAGTCTTCTTAAAAAAGAAAGCATTAAAACCATCAGGACCAGGTGCTTTATTAGAAGGTAGAGCAAAGCAAACCTCTTTAATCTCATCATCAGAAAAATCACAACCAAGAGCAGAGGATTGCTCAGTAGAGAGAGGGTTATGAATAATATTTTGAAGATCATCAAAGGTTGGCCTAGGAGAGGAACTAGACCCACCAAATAAAGATCAGAAAAATCCAACAGCTTCTACCTTAATATCCTCATCAGTAATAGCAACAGACCCATCCCCACAACAAATGGAGTTGATACGGTTCCTATAATGTCTCTTGTTCACCACTTTAAAGAAAAAAGAAGTACAACTGTCACCAGAGGAAAGCCACTGCACCCTGGACTTTTGTCTAAAGAAACTTTCCTCATAGATAAGAGCATTAGAGTAAGCATGTAGCAAGTCACACTCTAAAGATCTGAGAAAGGGATCCATAGGATTGGAATACAAGTTCTGTTGGCAGGCATCAAGAGCATCCTTAGCAGCAATTACATTAACAGAAACATCTTGAATTTTAACACAATTAAGCTTTTTAATCTCAGCTTTGATAATTTTGAGCTTCTTAGCAACTTGATATTGGAAGGACCCAACAATAACAGTGTTCCAAGCTTCCATAACAATAGGTAAGAATTCTTCCCTCTCAGCAAGAAAATTGAAAAACTTGAACGGGGACTTCCTACCCTGGACTGGAGTACCAAGAGAAACAAGAGCAGGACAATGATCAGAAATACCAGGAGGAAGAAACTTTACCAAGCAGTTAGAGAATTTGGAAAGCCAAGCATTATTTCCCATAACTCTATCCAGCTTCCTGTGAATAAGAGTACCATCGTATTGATTGTTGCACCAAGTAAGCTTGCAGCTAGAATAATTTAAGTCCTCAAGTTCAGTATCATGGATGCAATAAGCAAACTCATCCATAGCATTCGACCGGGCCTCATTACCACCATTTATTTCAGTAGTGAATCTAACAACATTAAAGTCTCCCAAAACAAGCCAAGGAACATTCCCATGGCTATTAGCAAAAGAGGATAAATTATTCCACAAGTTAGTGCGATCGTTATCATCATTGGCTCCATAGATAAAGGAAACAAGAAAATCCTCATTACTGTCCAGAATAAGAACTCTGCACACTACTAGAAAAATCACATACAAGGACACCAAACAATGACACATAATTTATGTAGTGTCCTTGAAGGTTTTTAAGGACACACAACGTCAAATTGAAATTTTTTTAGTGGGTGGACAGTTATTTTTTTTGGTTACAAGTGGGTGGACAGTTTTTAAGGACACCTTACACCATTTATGTTGTGTCCTAATATATATTGGGCTCCAAAACTTAAATCCAAGTGAAATAAAAAAAAACGCGGCCTCATGTCGTCTGTTGCCAAAGTTCTCCTCTCTGTCCCATGTCGTCTGTTGCCAAAGTTCTCCTCTCTGTCCTCCTCCCATCCCTTCTTTTCTATTTTTTCCTCAACCCATCTCACCTCAATCCAAAAACCCTTCTCTCCTCTGCTAATTGCAGCAAGCTCCACCCCTTCGATGCCGCTAGAAAAACGTCCCCGGGACCGGATCCGTCCTCGAGATTCCACCTTGGGTGCCGGAGTGAAGATTTGCAGCTTCATGGCAGCGAGCATAGGAGAGAAAACGGTGGCGGAACCACTACAACACCCTTCGACGGAGGCGCTGTTCCTTATGGAAATGGCGATGAATTTGTGATCGGTGTTCACCGATTTGGGCTGGGCTCCCTGTTTAGGTTACTGTTTGTTGGGTCTCATGTTTTGGGCCCATCGTTTTATGTAATGTGTTTTATTAAGTTTGTTCCCCTTGTTGTTTTGTCGGTAATAACCTCCAACCGTGTTCTGGTTGGAGGCAGTGGCCTGTGTGCCAGTGGCCTGTGTGCCAGTCATTGCACCTTGTGTGCCTGTTTTGCTCTAGGTAGGCGGCGAGTTCCTTGCACTTGCAAATGGTCGCTGCCTCTTAGTAGCAGAGGGAAATTAAGTGTCACTGGATGTAGTGTCCAGTGGCATTATGATGGGAAAGCTATGCGTATGGTAATTATGCTTTGCTGCAGTCGGGTTGCAGATCAAGTTATCTTTCCGTCGTATCACCGCTGCGTTAATGCAGTTAAAGCAAATAGAGTCGTCAGTAGAGCGCTCTTTGCTAGTTGGTGCTTTGTTGAGTACAAGCATTTAGTAGAGACTCAGGATAGTATTTTAGGATGTTCTACTTATTGTAATCAGGGGTTTAGGCTCAATGTCCCCCCTTGTATTCGACAGTTTCTTTAATTAAGGCTATCAAGGCTTGAGGGCTGCCGCACCGCCCTTTTCTCAAAAAAAAAAAAAAAAAAAACGCGGCACCACGTACAGTACTTCGCGTTTTCAGCTCCCTCCCCAAAATTTCACTTCCCTCCTTCCCCATTTTCAACTTCCCTCTTCAATTGAAACCCTACCCAATTAGAGAAAAGATGTTCCATTCACTATATTTCCAGTTTTTAGTTGTAATAGAAAAAAAAAAGAATCTGGAATTGAAAACATATTCGATCTGTTTCGACTCGGTGCAGGAGGCGGCTACTATTTGAGTGGGTTCAACTCGTAGTGAGGTTACTTGGTGTGAGAGATACTCTGGGTTGACAGATTCTGGGAAGAATTTCAGTACAAGGTGAGGTTACACCATCGAATTTTTGGGGGTTAATCGATCCCAATTTTTTTTTTTTTTTTTCTGTTTTGCTATTGTTGGGTTGAATGTTCTGTTACTCGGTGACTTCCAGCTGTTGTAAGCAGTGGTGTTGGTGATTTTATGTCGTCGTATGTGGGTTGTGCGTAAATCTCTTGCTTGGGCTTGAGGTATGAATCCAACTATTTCAATTCAATTCAATTCAACTCTCTTTATTATTAATTGTGAGAATGCGTTCTATTTTCCAGTTGTTGGGAATTTGAGAGTCCCAAAGGATAGTGTCGGATTTTTAGGCACTAAGTGGGTTCTCAATATATCTGCATTTTGTTTACGAGCAATTGAAAACAATATCATGAAAGTAGTACTACTGTAATCATGATTGTCGTGCTGAATCATACTTGAAGAAAAAGGGTGTTGCAATATGTTCATTTGAATTTGTGGTTTCAGGCATGATTTTGTGATTTCAATTAGTAAAACATTGATGCTCTGTCGTTGAAAGATTATTGTGGTTTCCTTAGTTCCTGACAAGTTAGCAAGGTCTGTAGTTAATTTTATTTAGACATTATCTCCTTCATGTCATGTACAGATCATGAAGTGGATAATTAGCTGGGCATTATGTTCTAAAAGAAAATGGACCTTCTGCACCTTCTGCATATAATATCTCATATTGATGTAGGTTTTACCAAGTCTTCAGCTTGAATCATACAAGAATGCTTTAAGTCGGTGGTAATAGTAATAGGTGTTGAAAGGAGTATCAATAGGTGTTGGTGATTCTATCTATGGTCAATGTACTACTTTTCTTCTGTGTATTCAATTGATAATGTTCAGTTTCTTGATTTAGAACTAAAACGATGTATGACTTGTGTGATTATTAAAATTTCTGACCAGGTAGTGGTTGTGATTTGAATCTTATGTTTTAGTGGTTGATACTCATAATAGGCAGAATACTTTAGGATTGAGTTTGCTAGCGATGTGAAAACTTGGGCAAAGTGAAAACTAGGAGTGAGAGAGTTTGCTTTGCTAGTTGTCTGTTTGAGTTACTTTTGATTGATTGCATCAGAAATTAAAGAACAAGAACTTAGACAGTTGTTTATTAGTTGTTATTTGATTGCTAGTTGTTTATCTTTTTAGTGGTTGATACTCATTATCCTAATCAGTCGTTTGTTGTTGGTATCGGATTGGGTGTTCAAAAAATAGAACACCCATTGAACAAAATTTGAACTTTGGGTCAATTGTTGCGATTTCTGTAATGGGCATTGGGTGAAATTGTTAATTTGTTTTTTTTTTTGTTATATCGGATTGGAGAGTCTGTGGGTTAGCTGAAGTGGTTGAGAGCTTAGTGGTCAGTGGCATTAATTGGATGCTAATTTATCTCAAGTTTCTTGGCAAATTTCGGTTTGATTGTTTATTCACTTTGGTAGCTTGATGCTTGGAATTTCAGTGCTAGTGGGATTCCATGAGAGAATATGGGTGTTATTATACAATTTGGTTTTCTGGTCCTTTTGAAATGTCAATGTGTTATAATCACTAATAGGGGAGCACCCTGAAACTTCAGGAAGATAATCTATTACTAAAGGAATATCTATATTCTATGTTAATATTTTTGCTCCCTTGGTTCTGCGTATCTTCAAGAGAACCTTTATGCACAAGGGGGTTATATATGTCCTTGATGTCACTATGATTATAAACTGGGCAACAGTGTTTGAAAAAAATATTTTATAATTGATTTCTTTTTGAAGATATCACAATGGCTCAGTTTTGAAGCACCAGAACAAAAAAAAGACATAAACTGTAAATTTACTGAGGAAAATGCATTCCTTTATAGGGTAGCCTAAGTGTTATACAGTCAACCTCCATTAATATGGGTACGATTGTTTGTGCTTAAACCATTTGCAGTCAATCTTTTTCAGTAGTCTATTGTAGTGTGTGTTGTGGTTGAAGATTGTTCAAACATATATAACTCTTTGCCTCAAAATCGTTCCTTATCATCGAGAATCTGTGGATTGGAGAGTCTGTGGTTTTTTTTTATCCAAATTAGTGATCCCAAAATGTAGTGGGCTTTGGTCAATTATGTGGTTTAATTTACTTTCCTTGTGATGTCCTTGTATAACACAAAGGTTAAATAAAAGAGTCCTTTCTTTTTTCTTAGTAAGTTTGGACATTTGGTTCCTGGCACTCATGCATGTAGAAGTCTCCTTTGGAGAATTGCCAGGCTTAGGGATTGGTAATTATTATAAACTATGGTGATTTACTGCGTACATTGTGTTGATGAATTTAACTGGGTATTGTTATGCCATTTCCTGCAGAACCAGGGAAAGACGTCCAACAGATTGCAAAAGGATTACCCGGTTCTCTTATATCTGTTAAGTGTTAAGGTAATGAATTCACATTTATCGCTATTTGATAGGAGCATAATTATGCGATATTAATAACGTTAATCTCTATACTTTCTTTGTTAGTTTAGTGTATTTTCTCGTTATTTACGTTGTTTACTTGTTTTATAGGTATTTGGAGCAAAGAAGGAGAAAAGAAGTAGAAGAGGGACTAAAAGGCAAAATCGGCAAATCTGCCTGTGCAGATCAGTCAACTTTGACAGATCACTGAGACCAGCTCAGAACGATTCATAGGATGATCTTTATATTGATGGAAAGCTTCGGATGTCTAGTTTCCAGATATTTTTACGGCTTGTCAATATCATTTTTGTAGAGGAAGTTATGGCCGATTTAGTACAAGAAGGTCAGGCTGCGCGTGAATCTGAGGTTGGACGGGAATTTATGTTTCGAGGCCCAATCACACCAAGAAGCCCGAGGACGAGTTTCTGCTTCATATTCCGACTTATGATGGACAATTGGCATGATGTGAATGGTTGGAATAAGTCATCAAGTTCAAGAGCCAATAGGAAAACTCCACCTAAGCACGTGAACCCTAATTCTTTTAGGTTTTGGATTTCCTACACAACAAGAAAGACGAAGGCAACCTCTAAGCATATAAAAGGAGATCAATCTGCAGCGGCTCTGTCTTCTCTTCTCTCCTATCTTCTCTTCTCTCCTCTCTTCCTCCCATTCTTTGTTTTGTTTTCTTCTATGTTTAACTAGTTTTTATTAGTTAGGGGGCTGCTTGAAGCCCCAAATCATGATTGTAAACTTATTATGACTTTCAATTAGTTTTGTTTATTTATTGGATGAGAACTTAATTTCTATCTTCACATTGATGATTCCTTTACATGTTTTCTTTGGTGCTCAACTTAGATTGCATGTTTAGGGTTCTATTGCTAAGAATAATCATTGCCTGTGCCTTGCTTCGAGGGTTCCGTTGAGAGTTCTAGAGTAGTAAATTGTCGATAAGGCAAAGTGATTAGGTTCCTAGGTTAATTGAGACGCGTCGTACTCAAGATGCCTTGTGATGTCTCGTTTTTCTATTGCGTAATGATTTCTTTGTGTTAACTTGAGCATCTTCATCCATAAATAAATGAAATTAGGTTGAACATGATTAGTTTACTTGATTGATTGGTGGTGGATGCAATTCCCCTTACTTGTTTTATCTTTGATTTTCAAAACCTTGAATCAAGTCTTTTTATTTTCGGAGTCATTTAATGTTTCGTTTTTATTTAATTAGTTCGTCAACCAAAACACCGTCAAAAATTATCAAACTTTGTCAGTAGTTAGTTTATCATGTCTAGAGTCTGTCTGTAAATTTTCGTGACATTTAGAGTAGTTTAGAGTCATCTGCCAGTCAGATCTTTCTAACTGAACAGTTTAGGATTTATTTTGTTTTGAGTCTTTAGATTAGTGATTAGACCACAATCTCTTGCGGGAACGATCCCTACTTACCTATACTATTTTCGACATTCTTGTAGGGTTAAATTATAGACATTTTTATGCATCTATTTAGGTGTATAGAAATAGCCTATCAATTTTTGGCGCTGGTCGCCGGGGATTGTTGTTTCTAATTGCTAGCCTATTTTTTTGTTTCTTTTTGTTCTTGATCTATATCTATTCTAACTTTCTTTTCTTTTTATTTTTTCTTTGCAATGTGGCATCCTTCGTACGAGATAGGGTGTTCCATATGCTCCTTGGTTGGTCATTCAACGGAGACATGTCCAAACATGCAATATCAAGCTTATTTCGATCAAAATAATATGTTTGGAGGATATCAAGCAAACCAAGGGCATTGGAATGATCCATATGTGCCTGCGTACAATCCGACATGGGATAATCATCATCCCTACTTTGCGTGGAATGGCTATCTAAACTCCCAACAAGGATCCTTCAATGCGTTTGAAGCTTCTTCGTCTTCATACCATGATCATCAGTCGCCAACACCTGAAGGTAACTCTCTTGAAGATTTGGTTGCTTCTATGACTAATACTGCTTCTTCTTGCATACAGAGCATGAAATCTTATACACAAAATATTGAAGAATCTGTTGAGACAATTGGGCAATATGTGGAGATAATTTTGGCCTGCTTGAATCAAGAGTCAAGAGAGCCAGAACCAATTCAAGAGCTTTCCACGATTGAGGAGGATGATTGGCCGGCAGTTAATGAGATTTGGGAGAGCGCCTTACCTCAAGAGAACTCTCCTACACATATGACAACTCTATGGGAGCCCCCAACAGCCACTGTGTTGCTTCAATCTCATGATACATCACCTGACTCATTCTTAGATGAGGATGAAGACTATACCGTCCACTACATGACCGAGCTTGAAGCGTTGGAGGAGGAAGATCCCTTTGACGATGAGGGTTTTTATAATGAAGAAAGTAAGGAGCAGGAGCTTTATGACAATGATTTCAATGTGCCAGAAGCAATCACAATACCTCATGAATATCAAGAGCGTTTCAATGATGATATGGGTGATTTCTTAGAAGAGGATACCATCAAATCACATATCATCGGGCCTCTATCTCTAGCACATGGTACACCACCTGATTCTCCCTTGCCATATTCGAACTCTACACATGTTTCTTCCATCCAAGAAATCATTGATTTTGTCGATCATGTGGATATGGTAATTTGTGAGCATCTGACATCTGATAAGGAGATCCTTCTATCCATGCTTGGTGGATCTCATAGGAGATGGAGACAATGGAAGAAGAGAAAGAACAAGAGGATCATCCAATCCCATGTTTCCATTACTCCAAAGCTACCCAAGTTGTTATCAAGAGATCATGAAACTTCACTTAAAAGGGTTAAGCATTTGAGGGAACCAAGACCTAAACCTCCTGATTACTCTTGATGGAGAGTAGGTGTGTCAGGCTGAAGATGTTAAACCAAGCGCTATTTGGGAGGCAACCCAATGATGGAAGAGTTGGAAGCGGCGAAGTGCTTGCCAAACAGATTTGATCTCTCTATCACTTCTCTTTTATTTATGTTCTTTGATTATTTTTGCTCTATTGTGTCTTTTTGTTGTGTTTAATCTTTTTCTTTATGCTTGCTTTGTTCATTGTTGTGCTTCATAGTCAAACATTGAGGGCAATGTTTAGATCAAGTGTGGGGGGAAGGTTAAACACTTTGTTGTTTTGCTTAGAGTCTTTGTTTTAGGAGTTTTGGCTTTAATTTCATGTTTTTGTCGAAATCCACCGACCAGTCGGCTAAGTCTGCCGACCGGTCGTTGTTTGTCTATTTCAGGGTCAGAAGCTCACCGACCAGTCGGCGAAATCCGCTGACCGGTCGTCAGGAAAAAAAGAAAAAAAAAAAACTGAAAATCAACCAAAAAAAAAAAATTTAGGTTTTTGTTTTTGTTTTTGTTGAGTCTTTAGGAGTCTTCCAACACAATGATGAGCATGAACTATTGATTTGAATTATATGGTTATAAGATGATTGCAAGCATGATTTTGAATTCATAATCTTAAGTAATTGCTAATAGACTTTTATGATTATTATGCTTTATTTATGGTGCAATAGATGGTTAGGGCTTATGTGATGACTAAAACTTGATTGAAGCATGCTAGGACAAGTCAAATTTGATTTAACCCTTGTGAGTTATTGAGCCTGTATATGTGCTATTCTTTTCTGAGAGGTTTTAACTTAGATCATCCTTTTTTCTTGACGAGGGATTGTAGATTTCACATGTCGTTTCATCTTGACTATGCATATTGACCATAGCTTTTAATGTGACTAGAGAATGCTAGAACTTGTCTTCATGTCTATTGAAACTTTTTGCCAATCTAATGCTTGAACCTCTGAAGGGATAAAGGCACTAGGATTACCACCATAGCCAAATTAACCTGTGTCCCTTTTATGCACACAAGATGTGCAATCCCCTAGTTTACCCTCTTGAGCCTACATTAAGCCTTTTCTTTCATCATCCACAAATTCTTACCCTTAAAGCTTAGTATAGATATATCCTTACCTTATCCTAAGGAATTAGTGGAGCAATTTTTAGAGAGATATAGGCTTAGTTTGGGATTGCTGTGCTGTGAGAGGAAGCACTTTTAAATTTGCTGTGAGAGGAAGCACTTCTAATTTTGCTGTGAGAGGAAGCAGCTGAGTGTTTGGTAAACTGTTTTTGAAAGTGCTGTGAGAACGAAAAGCAATTTCGAAGTGTATGGTAAACTGTGAATAAAAAGTGCTGTGACGGTTTATAATTACTAAAAAGGACATAAATGTTGAAAATATCCAAATAAATACCACTAAATAAAAAAAAAATTATGTTCATCTAACTCTTCTTATATTTTCTATTGATTTTTACTTTTGTTTTTTTTAGTGCATTTTTCTATTGATTTGGAAAGGTGTCCAGACCCTTTGAAGTTCGAACAAGACAACCAAACATATTATTATAATTGTACAATCTAGATAGATACCTTTGATGATAATTTAAACAAATGAATTACCAAAAAAAAAAAAAAAAAAAACAAAAGCTTAGAAACAAGACACGAACAGTAAACAAAAAGAGAAGGCCATTATCACTCATTCCCTTCTAATCCACAACGATCAGGGCAGAAGGAACTCAAGGAAGAAAAGACAAATAGCCAATTTCATCTTCATCTTGTTGATTTTTCCTCCTAATCTACCTTTCTCTTCATCTTTGTTTTCCCCCTCTCTCTCTCTCTCTCTTTCTCTCTCCCTCTCTCATGAATTCTGGATCTATGCTTTGTTTTGGGTTCTGAAATTTAACCATGGTGAGATGCTGTGATGATTATGTCGAGTTTGTTCCCAGATGGGAAGGGGATTTTGAGTCTGCTATCAATCTTGCAGGTTCCATTCTGAGTTTCTTTTCTGGGAATTTTGAGATGGTTTTTCTAGGTTTCAATTCGATGTTGATGAGCTCTTGAGATATAGAGATGGGTCTGAGTCTACTTGATTTTGAGAGTTTGGGATTATGGGTCAGATGTTTTACCTCTTCAAAATTATGGGATGTTGCTCTCTTGAATTTTAGTGAAGAGGAAGAGGAAGAGGCAGAGGTGTTGTAGATGAGGTTGTTGAGATCTTTGCAGAGGGGAGAGTGCGAGAGGGAAAGATGTAAAATTGAGAAAAGCATGAGGACAATTCGGATATTCATCAAAATTTCATTTAATCTTCCGCGTTGAGGGTTGATTCCCGCAGAAGCTGAAATCAAAAAGCTACGAATTGTAGCTTCTTCAATTCGGCGGTTGGGAGAAGCGCTTCGGGTCAGAAGCTGATTCTCCATGGTTTACCAAACACCACCATACAATTTCAGAAGCGCTTTTGAGATCAAAAGCAGTTTCAAAAGCAGTCCCAAACTGGGCCATACTTATGTTCAAGGTACTTTAGTAAGCAAGTGTGGGGGTAAGTCTTGTCCATAAAATTAAAAAAAAAAAAAAAAAGAAGTATGTATGCTGAAAAAGAAAAAAAATTAGCATACGGCAAAAGAAAAAAAAATGTGTATGGATTTTAGTCCCCCCTTTGTGAATAAGGAGGTTATTTTGAATTGAAGGCCTATTCAAGAAAATTTGGTCTTTGTCCTATTTCACAAATGTTAAAAGAAGGTTTAGAATGAAGCAAAGGCCCAAAAAGATGACGTCTGGCCTTGGAAAAAATTATTACTATTTGCTTTGAGGAGATATCAAAGTTCTTACATCTCTCATATCATTTATAGCGCTCTGCTAATTTCCTTAGTATCTTTGTTATTTCCCATACCGTTCTTTCTTTTAACCTTAACCCTTGGCCCCATTACAACCCTGAATAAAAGACCTATTTGATCATTGGGGACGGCAGTTGGTTTGTGGAGATTGTGCATGGTGATGGGCCTATGGCTTGGGTTCATTTGGTCATATATTAGTATCTTTCGTGAAATCTTTGAGAAAAAAAAAATTATATATTCAGAAAGTGCTTTCATTATCATGATATCTACGTGAGCTTTTTGTTGTCTTATATATCATCTCTCTCACGTAGCAATATTTAGGATTGTGTGCATTAAAGTCAGAAAATCATGAGAGAAAAGAAATTGAGAGCATCCTTGTGAGAAATTAAGTTGAAGCTTGTTTGAAACATGAAGATGTTGAGTTTTCTCCTGTTGCATTGGTTTTGATTATCTTTGCATTATATATTGAGTATAATGGTTGTCAAAGTAAATTAGCTCTTAAGTCTGATTATGGATTTGATTTCATCCGAGCTTGAATTTTGTTGACCATACATGCGGGCTTAAAAGTTCTCTAAGATGTTTGGAAGATGTTAGGTCCGTGTCTTTTGTTCTAGTTAATTCTTTGTTTGCTAGGGACTAGCAAAGCTTAAGTGTGGGGGTATTTGATAGGAGCATAATTATGCGATATTAATAACGTTAATCTCTATACTTTCTGTTACACCCCGTATTTATCAATTTAGGGGTTGCTAGAAGTTGACTTTTTATGGGTTAACAATTTGAGAAATTTTCCTTCATGTAAGTTGTAGGGGACGTTAAACCGAGTCCGTGGACATGTGGTACACTTAAATCGGAGTTCGTATGCAAAAGTTTTGAGTGATTTAAGAAATTTACTGTTCATGGTAAAAAATATATAAAGTTGGAAATTTTACTGTGGTAGGATTCCAAATCCGGAAACCTACCTTCCTCTCTCCTCTCCCCCGATCTCTCCCTCTTTCCTCTTCGGGCGGTTTGCTTTCCCCTTTGATTTGCCGCCGTCCGGCCATCAACCGGTGGACAACCGGCCACCACGGGGTCGCCTCCTTCCCCTCAACACGCTGGTGCCCTTGGTTTTCAACAATTTGGCCGGAAAACCTCGAATCGAAGCAAGTTCCCTCTTAGGGGCAGTTTGAGTTTTTCCGGCAATTCCACCGTTTCCGGCCGTCCCCGACCACCAAATCACCATCGAAGGTTCGGTTTTTGCCCAGGATTGTTTTGCCCCTAGCCTTGAGTCACGTTTTGCAGTGTGGAGGTCGAATCGACGATTTCAAATTCTAGGGTTCTTGAGTTTTTCTGGAAAAACTTCTCCAGCCGGTTTCGACTGTATCAAGGTAAAATTGTAATATGTTGTAGTTGAGAAAATGGTTGGGCCTGTTTTGAAGTTGCTGTTGTCAAAATTTGGGGGCCATCGGAGGTGGTGGTCACCGGCACGTGGGCCCCACGCGCCGCCACTGTGGGTGGCGCGTGGTAGCGCGTAGGGATGAGTTTTAATTAATGCTTTGGCCCAATAAATCGTACATTGGTTGTAGAATGTTTATACATGAAGTTTGATTGAAAATTTGAGGAGTTATGAATTGAATATAAATTATCGGTTGGTGATTTACATGAATTCGATCGCCGAATTTCTTTCGAATTCACTTTAGAATTTATATATCGATGAATAAATATTATTGGAGAATTTCGGATGGATTCGATGTGAATTAAGGAGTTGGATGTTGAAGGGGGACGCTTTAAATTTCAATTTTTAATATTCGTAAAATTAATTTCCGTCCTGTAAATATATTTTTACGAGTGCTATTCGTACATGACAAGAGGAGTCTTCATACGAGGAAAATACCGAGCGACGTCAGGATTGACCATATACTGTGAGTGGACTTTTATTTTCAAAGAATGATGCATGCATTTATTTATTTGTTTCCGAGATGATAATTTATTTATCGTATTACTTTCTCGTGCATATTTGATTATTTGAAGATTTTATGGCGTGCGGGGTCACGTCATTGGATTATGCTTATTTTATCTTATTTATTTTTTGAATCTGAGTTTATCTTGGCGTGTGGGACACGTCATGGGAATTCTTTTGCGAGAGTTGGGGAAGCCTTATGTATTTATGATTTTACTGTGGTTTCTGGATTTTCTTTTGCCATACTTTGGGTGACTTATCATTGCTAGCTTTGATCTTCCACCTTTGTGGCGAGGTGATGGGATCACCGAAGCCCTCCGCCGTTGTGGCGCTGGTTACTGTCTCTGTGACAGTAATTCTGAAGCCCAGTATCCTATCACTACACTTAGTGGCGTAAGGGTATATTACGGGAGTAATGGGAGTACTTTAGCCTGGGAGGCTCACTCGTATGGCTATCGTCTTCCCCTACTCACTTTACTATTTTTGACTAGCGGGGCTAGTTCGATTTCTGTTTAACCAGCGGGGCTGGTCCTACTTTCTTGAGTACCGGAGTTTCAATCTTTTCTTTTAGTTTGTGACTAGCGGGGCTAGTCGGTTTTTCTTGTACAGAACTTCTCTTGTTTTGTTGTCCTTAAACATTGCATGCATCGGGAGTTTTTAGAGAAATAAATGGGGAAAGTATTAAATTCCTTTTGTTAAAATTTGTTTATTTTTGTCCACTCACGCTAACGTGTTTTTCAATACTTTTCCCCTGGGCCCTTCGGTTTCAAATGCCCAGTTTACAGTATTGCTGCTCGGCGTTCAGGAGTGAGCCATAGTGACCGCATCCGCTTCCGTCATCACATTTCGTAGGTTACCTGTTTAACCTACTGTACTCTATGTTAATTTACGTTCCTAGATTTGCTCTGATTACTATGGGATTTGTGACCCAGACTTGTAATGAATTATATTTGAGGTCTACGACCTAACTTTGTGAATTGTAGTATCCTAAATCTTGGAGTTTCTTAGACTTGAAGTACTTGATACACTATTATTATTTTTGAGTTTGGGTTGGTTGAATGATGGGAGCAGGGTGGCTCCAGAAGTATGTGGCTGGATTATTAGAAGTGAAATTTGTTTTCCGCAGGTTTTTGGGTTGTCCCTTTTTAAGGGAGGTTATGCCGAAATTTTTGGTAAACCTTCTTTAAAAGTGGGTCCCGCAGGGCCACTTCGGATTCCAGGTGGAATCCGGGGCGGGTCTTGTCACTTTCTTTGTTAGTTTAGTGTATTTTCTCGTTATTTACGTTGTTTACTTGTTTTATAGGTATTTGGAGCAAAGAAGGAGAAAAGAAGTAGAAGAGGGACTAAAAGGCAAAATCGGCAAATCTGCCTGTGCAGATCAGTCAACTTTGACAGATCACTGAGACCAGCTCAGAACGATTCAGAGGATTATCTTTATATTCATGGAAAGCTTCGGATGTCTAGTTTCCAGGTCTTTTTACGGCTTGTCGATATCATTTTTCTAGAGGAAGTTATGGCCGATTTAGTACAAGAAAGTCAGGCTGCGCGTGAATCTGAGGTTGGACGGGAATTTATGTTTCGAGGCCCAAATCACACCAAGAAGCCCGAAGACGAGTTTCTGCTTCATATTCCGACTTATGATGGACAATTGGCATGATGTGAATGGTTGGAATAAGTCATCAAGTTCAAGAGCCAATAGGAAAACTTCACCTAAGCACGTGAACCCTAATTCTTTTAGGTTTTGGATTTCCTACACAACAAGAAAGATGAAGGCAACCTCTAAGCATATAAAAGGGGATCAATCTGCAGCAGCTCCTGTGCAGTGCAAGTGAGGGAATCAAATATTTTTTATTTTCTTTTAACAAATTACTGTGGAGTGGATAAAAATTAGGGCCCAGCATAGGTACTTTACCTGAAAAGCCAAGAGCTCTCTTTCTAGCAAAGAAACTCCGGAAGAGAAGAGAGCTAGCTAGAGTAAATAGATGCAGAAAACTTTTGGAAAGAGAAAGGCACTTGAAAAAAGAACTGAAGTCTTGCTTTGACCTTATTTCCATTAACAACTTATACAAGCATTCCTCAACTAAGTGTAAAGGTCCCATATTTGTCTATAAACAATAGTAAAGTCAAACCTTCAAACATTTCCAGAATCCAGATTGTAACGAACTTTGGAACTACAGAATTCTAGTAAGGCTAAATTAGTTCTTGTGCACGGTCTTCATTATTTTGAAGGTTTTATTCTATTTCATTGCTTGCTAATTGTTACAACTTATAGGTAGTTAGGATTTGTTTGCCTTGCTACCGTCACTGCATCTAGTGGATGTTCTGTAATCTGTATATTGATCGACTTGCATTGCCAATTGGTGTTCCCCACATTATGCTTTAGTTTACCTTTGGCAAATGTTCTGATTCTGCTTTTCTTGTGTGTAATTAATTAATAATGTTTTTGTTCTGACTTTATTATTGTCTTTTGTGGCTCTTTGTCTGTTGATTCCAGTCTAATTTCAGAACAAGTATTAGAAAGTGAAAAACAAGTGAACTCCATGAAATGTGGTTCTGCAATTACCTTTCATTTGTTTTCTCTTTCAACTGAAAAATACTTGTGCTGATGAAAGAGAAGAAGATGGTAAACTTCGGCATCCAGCGGACTCTCCTTCATGGAAGCTTGTAGACCACATGTGGCCAGATTTTGGGGATGACCATAGAAACCTTCGATTGGCAATTTCAGCAGATGGAATAAATCCTCATGGTTCTCTTATGGTCACCTATAACCTACCACTGTGGTTGTGTATGAAAAGAAAATTTATTATGCTAACAATGTTAATATCTGGTCCTAAACAGCCCGGTAATGACATTGATGTCTATTTGGCACCATTAGTAGAAGATTTAAAAACTTTGTGGGATGTTGGTGTTAAGGCATATGATGCATATAGACAAGAGAGCTTTATGTTAAAGGCTATTTTGCTATGGACAATAAATGACTTCCCTGCATATGGGAATTTGTGTGGTTGTAGTATCAAGGGATATAAAGCATGTCCAATTTGCAGTGATAATACACATTCTGAATGGCTAAAGTTTGGTAATAAGATTTCATTTGCTGGCCATAGAAAATATCTGCCGAGTGATCATGTTTTCAGGAAACAAAAGACCTCATTTAATGGTCAACAAGAGTTTGGAACAGTTCCACATCCTTTAAGCGGGGAGGAAATTCTTGAAAGAGTCAAAGGGATTGAATCATCATGGGGGAAGAAGCTGTTGAATTCCAAAAGACCAAAGGTCAAAGTTCAACTTGGAAAAAGAAAGGCCAGCGATGAAGTTAATGTTTCCAAAAAAAAAGTGGTCAATGATCAGCTTACCACTTGCTGGAAAAAAAAAATCAATATTCTTTGATCTACCGTATTGGAGTTCATTGCATGTTAGACTACAATAGCTTCACGCGAGTTATGTTTAAATGTGATTGGGTTGCAAACAGTAAGAAAGGGATAAAAGTAGAGGATTTTGGATTCACCTTAGTTGACCTTAGTAAGATTGGGCACAAGTCTGATTCTTTTGTTTTAGCTGATCTTGTGCAAAAAGTATTTTACATTGAAGATCCAGCAGACTCAAGGTGGTCAGTTGTATTGCAAGCACCTCAATTGGACTGGTTAAATGAAGATGAGCTAGGAGATACTACACTTGATCATCAATCTTTTCCCCATGCACTGCCATCTGTTAATACATTCGATATCATGACTGAGAATGATGCAGTTTATGTGAGAAATGATTGTGAAGGCACATGGGTCGAAGAGCATATAATTGACTAACTTCTACTTTAGATAATTAACGGATTCATGATGTTGTTGTTGGCATGATGCTAGTTCTGATCTTATTTGCTTCATGTTAGTTCATTTGCTTGACGTTTAGTTCTGATGTGTTTTTGTGTTATATTGACTTGCTGAACTGTTTTGTATTGATGTGGTTTTGCTGATCTGTTTTTGTTTTTGATTTTTTCAGGTGTTAAGATATGGATTCAGAAGAAAAAAATCATGCCACTGAAGATGACTTGCCATCTGACGAGAAGAAGAGAAGAGGTCCAACTCTCATGTCTGATATTATTCATGGTAGGTGTAAGGGGGCTCGAATGGAAGTGACATATAACAAAAAGGGGCAACCAATTGGTCTTGGAGGGAAGAGGCTAGCTACTTTTATTGGGGTAATGGCTCGAACTACTATCCCAATCACATATGAGACTTGGCCAGCAGTGAAGAATTCACTTAAAGAAATGATATGGAGCATGGTTCAGGTATGTGCAGCATTAGTAAAAAAATTTCCTTGTAATTTTTGTTTGTACCTTGAATAAATTTTAATAATGAGTCAATACTTGTCTTCTTGCATATTTCCAGAAATCATTCATTGTGGATCCAAGAAGCAAGAAAGATGTCTTTATTATTGTCTGACTTTATTATTGTCTTTTGTGGCTCTTTGTCTGTTGATTCCAGTCTAATTTCAGAACAAGTATTAGAAAGTGAAAAACAAGTGAACTCCATGAAATGTGGTTCTGCAATTACCTTTCATTTGTTTTCTCTTTCAACTGAAAAATACTTGTGCTGATGAAAGAGAAGAAGATGGTAAACTTCGGCATCCAGCGGACTCTCCTTCATGGAAGCTTGTAGACCACATGTGGCCAGATTTTGGGGATGACCATAGAAACCTTCGATTGGCAATTTCAGCAGATGGAATAAATCCTCATGGTTCTCTTATGGTCACCTATAACCTACCACTGTGGTTGTGTATGAAAAGAAAATTTATTATGCTAACAATGTTAATATCTGGTCCTAAACAGCCCGGTAATGACATTGATGTCTCACTACTACACAGAAATACATTAATGGCGTTTGAAAAACGTCATTAAATGTATTTCATGGCATTTTTCAACGTCATCCCCAGACGCCGTAAATACCAACGCCGTCTTTTCCTAAACAGATTGATGGCGTTTTCAAAACGCCATCAAATGTATTCCATGACGTTTTGAAAACGCCATCAAATTTTTTTCACTTTTTAAAAAAAAAATTATATATATTGATTTTTTTATTAATTGCAAAAAATCAATTGTCCTATTGGCAAAAAATATTACACATTACAATGACAAAATTCTAATGCTATGTACATTTGAATTAATAAAAGATTAAATACCCACTCTACAATACTCCATAATGCAAATTTTATTGTTCATCTACAAATTCACACATATGTTAGCTAAGATAAAGAAAAGACAGAAAGATAACAGAAGGGTAGCTGGGTAGCTAAACCACAGTATATGGAAGTGATGGAGATTAGCAACTGCTGCGTTATTATCTATATCAATTCCATCATGGCTGCATGAAAGTCATTCTCTGAACTGCAAAAATGATAAAAGAGAAGAATTACAGAACTTGTCAATGTTAAAAGTAAAGCTAAATGATCCAGCATTCTAAGAGTACAAAGAAACGAGCATTAAGTCATTGAAAATGTAGCATTAGGGCAAAAAAGATAAGGAATTGACTGCTAAAGAGCCAGCTATAATATGTATATACATGCCAGGAAACGCATGTCTCAAAAATAGCCACAAGTTAACTTTAGGACATAAGCTTATATCTAGCAGTGATGAAGAAGAAAATTTACACAGAAGAAGTAAATCTGCATAAATTTGCCATATGAATACTCAACCGAACATAACCCAGAAATGAAATACTAAACCGTAACTCTTTTAAATGAGAAAATTACCTTGAAGTTCATCATTGACAAAAGCATGGAGAGCATGGCCTTTTGATTCAATTAGAAGTACTGGTGAGCTTCCTTTCTTTAAGAACTCTTCATTTTCATCAACAAAAATGCTGCCATTAGGGAATCTTAGGAGTCAAAGAGATTACTTTGCTTTTAATGAGCAAATTGATTGAGAGCGAAAAACAACAAGCAAAGGTAGTCAGATAGAATATAAAGCTCCAAAGATAATATCAAAGTAAATTATATGAAACCCATGCAATGCTTTTTTTTTTTTCACATGTCCATCGATTCAAAATGAACAGCCACCTCAAAGTCAAGAAAAAATAAAGCTACAATGTTTCTGTCTTTGAGAGAGATTTCCCTTGCCTATTCTGATATTAGTTTGTCTTTGAAATAGTGTTTAGTGGTATTCAACCTTGCAAGGAAATAAGTCCCTTAACTAGTAATATTAAAACAAGTCCATCTTATTATAAAATGTGCCCATCATGTGTGACCTAGTGGAAACATACAATTCTACTTTTTAGAAGTCTAGGCAATTTTATATTGGTGTAAAGTTACCATTCAAAAACCAAGTCGGTGGATGTCCCTAGAATCCTGCTTTTTAAGAAATTAATGCATCATGAGGAAAGACAAACCTTGTTGTATACCACAGGTAGTGGTAACTTTTGTGGTATTGATGTGATCTACAAATCCAGTTTTGACAAAGTCAGCTTCACCCCAGATCCCAGCTTTCTCCACAAATACCTCCCACTTAAGACCTTTCAAGCCTTTAGTTTCAGATGCCATCTCAACTACAGAAGTTTGGGATGCTACTTGTTGGAAAATTTTATATTCAACTATAAATCCTACTTGAGCAAAATGATAAATCAAAATTAAGGATAAGCATAGGGCATTTCTCATAACTATTTCACCAGTATTTTATCTGCAGATTACTTGTAAAAGCACAAATTACCAAAAAAAAAAAAATTCATGACGAAATACTGTAAATTGTAGACCCAAGTGCAAGAGAGTTCTAATTCAAACTCTCTACCAAAGTGTTACACAACAAAAACTTGGGGCTTCAGAGTTCAAATGCGGCTTGTCTAAGAAGCAGACTGTCTACAACTCTACATATATATGTACACACACACACATATATATATATAAAGACACAGACATGTATGCATTCATATGTATGTATAAGATACGCAAAACATCTTAACAATTTGAAATAAAATATCTTGGGGGGAAGGAAATTGGGATTCATAATGTTTGGAAGAATGCAGGCTCAAGAAACTGAGTATTTACCTTTGCTATGTTAAATACTACAGTCTTGCAGTCAGCCAGTATGCTAACTGACCATGCTGGTAGATGATATGACACATTACGAAATACTACTCTTTTGTCATTATTGTCGTCCATATTAGAAATAAAAGCAGCACATGCTCCGGAAGAGTTGGTGAAAACATCAGCCTGCAATGAAGGCAAAATGTTCATTAATGTCACCCAAGTAGGTAAATAGATTAAAATCACATCAGAATGCAATTGACAGAACTAACGGTTACAAGAGTTAAGTGGCAGAGGATATGGTATCACAGGATATGGTAGCTTGTCTTAGTAGTCCAACGGAGAGACCCTGCACATAAAAATCCCAATTAGAGAATCTAATCTGACAAGCTCTAAGTAACTAAAGTTCAACCAAAAAAATTCTTCCACATTTTGAGCCTCAAATCTGATGTGCATTGGAAGGCAGCCATCATGGATGTGCTTACCTTCACAGATGATGAATTTGAAACATGGTAAATAACACATTTTAATAAACATGTAACAAGCGATACTGTTAAGTAACAAGCGATACTTTAGTTTTCAAATCTCATGTTCCAAATGCATGCACACTGAGTGACTAAGCTGATAGTGTAGCTTATCCTATACAACTTTGAAAAATTCAACAACAAAAAGAAACAAAATTTAGAAGGAGAGAAGAGAAATATGATACCATATGCATAAACATCAGTGTTCAGGAGTGTGTTTCCTTGTTTTGCTGGATCCCATTACCATTTGCCAATTGTGAAGCTGGAAGGACATGGTTCAGGAATCAGGACTGTATTTCCTTGTTTTGTTGGATCAAATATCATTTGATCAAGGACAAAGCACTATAGCAAAATAATAAACAAAATAGCAAAACATCAAGCCACACTACTCATCAGAGAATCACTGAGATGCAAACTATCTGGAATATAGATGTATTTTTTATCTTCCTCTCAACTATAAACTAAACAAAAAGAGAAAATGGAGCTAGTATAAAGCTCCCACCACCATTATGTGGCACAACACAGTTAGCACTGAAGAACAACTCAACTAAAATACACAACCTGATATCTCATATATTACTGTTGGGTCATGGATATATCTTTTCTTTTTGGTGCACTAAACATCCTTTTCCTGCCAAAAAGAAGTTCTTGAAGTTCTTGTGTGCAACGCATTCTAGCTTTGGTTGAAGCTGCAGGGGACACTAGGTCAGGGCTAGTAAAAATTTCTCCAAAATCAGGAACTGAAGCACAAGTCACTGCATACAGTCATCTACACCAAAATTTGAACTAACTTACAAAACAATTATCACTCAAAATCAGAATATAACAGACACCCACCTCAAAATTTAAAATTACAGAATCCAAAATCCACGATATTTTGAGATCAGTAAGTATGGCAACAGAACTTTAAGCGATCGGCAGCTTTCTCAGAAATTGTACAGGAGTGGTTAGCCTTCAACGAAACTATCACATCTCCACCTTGGCAACAAGGCTTAGCATCCATACCCAAAACCCAAATGAAATTTGCATTCCCTAACTGTAATCTAAGTAAGAAAATTGAGCTATTAACCCCAATTTCACAATTGGTATCCAGAACCCTAAACCCAAAAACTAAGTACAATTTCTCAAAAATCTTCAATCAAATAGATGCATTCACAGGAAATAAACAATATGAGTAATACCCAAGAGAAAAATCGGACCCCAACCTGAGAAATCAATTGTTCTTGGACTCAAGGAGAGGATTTCTCAATGTTCTAAACCAAAAACACGAAGAAGTGAAATGGAAATTGAGTTGAACCAAGATAATAAGTGAAAATACAAGGACAGAATATGATTTTCTGGAAAACGAGGATTGCAGTGCACTGATCAATCCTTACTGGGCAGCAGAAACCAAAATAACAAACTAAACACCAGATTTTGGTTACGCAGTGAAAACCTCAAGTATGAGATTAAAAACACTGCGGGGCTCTTACTCTTGAGAACCCAAAATAAATATCATCATATTGAAAAGGATATGTTCTTTTACAAACTTTGAATAGCACTAGCTCGGCTATAAGATTCACACAAAATCTAATACAAAGTTTGTCTTCCTTCAAGAACTCCTTCACTTGAACGATCTTCAAATCTTGTTCTTCTTTCTTCACAGTCGCTCTACTGATCTCGAGAGAGTATTATGCATATGAAACTATGATCACAAACACTTATACATGGACCAAGTGTTTTGACTCTTTGTGAAGGCACAAACTCAAACAAACATGCAAGACCCTATCACAAATTCTTGCGTTTTTGAATGTATGCTCTAGACCGTGTATTTCTTCAGCTCATCTCATAGGCCTGCGGCAACTACTCAATAAAGCCAATATTTACCCTAATTCGACTTGTATTAGGAAAGAGCTTTTATTCCAAGATATCCACAAAATCCTAGAATACCTAGGACTTAAAAACTACCCTTTTATTTATCAGATAAAATCGTTTAAGAATATAATTCCATAAAGCCCAAAACCACTTCCTAAAAACTGACTCCACATAAAGGGACTCTTTGTATGGGAATGCCAATACGACAGGTACAAGAGTTGTACCTACAATCTCCCCCTTTGGCATTCCTATACAAAACAACTTTACCGTATGAAAACTCCCCCTCAACAGGTACTTGAGAACTTTCCCTTGTGAACACACCTGTCAATCCTGAAACACTTATCACACACACATTGTGAAAATACACAAGATAGAATAATGATACCACTGATTAAACACAGCATGTAAATCCAACAGATCACACAACACATTTAACATCATATATTTCTCCCCCTTTTTGAATAGGAATGACAAAGGCAACTTACGTAGTGGAAGCAATGTAGAAGGAGGATCACAAAGAGATGGGGCACAGTAGACACTAGCCCAAGGCGAATCAATCAGAGGAAGATAGGCCAAGTATTAATACTCCCCCTAAGTGTGATCATGTTATGAGAGATGCAAGAATGAAATGCAAACACACAATGAGTGGGTTGTATCCAAATGCTAAGAACAGATTTAATTTGCATAGCTTTTCCAACAAGAGCAATACCACTTAACCATAAACAAGAGTGCAACAAAATAAGTTCACACGAGTGAATTGATTCCGACAATCACAAGGTAAGATAGAGTGTGGTCGAGTATTCTATACCTCTTGTTGTGAAGAGTGAACATATCTCAAGATGGGGTGTGTAATATTTGTGGAAACCTGAAAAGCAAAGCTCACATACGAAACACATCTAAGCACATAAACTTTATTCCCCCTTATAACACCGTGTGGGCATGATTTTGAATTTTTTCTTTTTGCCTTTCACACAAAGTAACATTTTTGCTCAAGAAGACTACGACCCATGGAACGAGTATTATGCTAGCAGCTCCCAAGTCAGATGACTTTAGGGTACTAGATGTAACAAGGACATCCCAAAGAGCACATCTACTCGAGTCAATAGTTTCACAATCCACCGGGGTGACCAAACCATTCCCGTTTCTTCCCAATCCTCATATCGTTCGTCACGACCGAGGCCTGTTTACTTTGGGAATAGCCTGGCCATGCTCCATTAACCAACTACATTTTTTTTTTTTTTTATCAAGGAGCAACCAACAAGAGTAATTTCGTACATGAGCAATGAGAACAAGCCAACCATCAATTAAGACTTACCACCACTTAGAGTATGTGTGCATGTGAGGTTTCAAGATTGTAGAGAATATGTTGTTCAAGCTCACAATTACAGAGTGACGTAAGGACAAGTTCAAAACATGCTAGGCACCTTATTGCACACAGATTTAAAGAAAAGAGTATGGCCCTTGTCAATCTAAGTTCAAAATAATCTGTCAGACACTCGGGGATACAAACCACTATTTTTCAATTCTAAATTTTCAGAAACTGAACCTAACAATGCAGAGACATAAACAAAATGCACCTATACTATCATGAAGACATACACCATGAATGCATGCAAAATGGATCAAATGAAGTGAGAGTATCAATACTTAGAGCATCCACCAACGTTGCTTCTAAGTAATTCAAATTGAGGTATGTCTAAAGGCCTAGTAAACAAATTAGCCAATTTGTGATCAGTAGGAACAAAAGCACGTTCAAGCATATTATCAAGATTATCCATATGAATAGAAAAACGATTATTTGAACCTTTTTTAATCCAGATTTGCTTCTGCTTCGTTTTTGGTTCCAGATTCACGGGGATTGAAGCCAGCTTTGCAATCCTGGCGATCAGATTCAGACCCTCTTTCAACTCAGCTTGCAGCGAGGCATGTGAGTTAATACCCATCGTTTTCCTCTGATTTTGAGTAACCCTGCGAAGCATATTGCACCTAGGACGTATGTGTCCTAATTTTCCACAATAATGACAAGTAGGAACAAAGTTTTTGGAGTTATGAATATACCTGGGCTGACAAAGTTTGTCAGGACTTACTTGAGCAACCTTTTTATAGGTTTGAAGGTCCAATTTACGTTCTGGTTTTTTGGGCAATTTGGGACCAGAATCAATGTCTTCTGAAGCATGTGATTGACGCAGCGGATTTTCACCTTCCACACCTTTTACAAAGGTCAAAGGCTTGCACGACTCACCTTCAAACCCTAACCCTTCTTTGTTGCCGTGAGTTTTACCAAATCCTATCATCTTGGAGACCTTTTCAGACCCTATGGAGAATTTGTTGAAGCTTTCCTTGACTTTAAACAACTCATCCTGCAATTTCTCATTTTCAAGGGTTAGTGAAACATTCAAAGTGGATTGAGCCTTGACTTCAACCTGCAAAACTTTAATTTTATTAACGACATCACCATGTTCCTTGTCCCCAACTTCAGATTTAACCTCATCCTGCAAAACTTTTATCTTATCAACAAGGTTAGTACACTCAACATTCCATTCTTTTACAGAAGTTTCAAATTGTAGCTCAATTTTCTCTTTTTCTTCTCTTAAAGATTCAATTTCTTCTTCAAGTTTTTTATTTTTTCGAAGAACAATTTTGGAAGCATTATACAATTGCTTACACTTTTCATTTGTTTCTTCATCAAGAGTATCATCTTCCAAGTCAGAACCATCAGAAAAATCAATATTAAGTGAAGAAGTAAGAGCAAGATTTACCTCTTCATTCTCAGATTGAGAGCCTTCATCACTATCACTCCAAGTAGATTTTAGAGCCTTGTTTCCACGCAAATTATACCTTTTATTGCCACAATCAGCAGCAAGGTGACCAATTCTACCACACTCAAAGCATTTAGGTTTGTTAGGCAAAATTTTCGAAGAGTTTCCAAATGATTTGTTTTTTAAAATTTTTTTGAACTCTTTTGTCAACAAAGCTAAATCCACAGAATCATCAACAATATAATCTTTCTTTTTAACAGAAGAGAAAGCAATATTTTTTACCTTTTTCTCGGGCTTGATCCTCATCTCAAAGGTTTTGAGATTACCTATCAGTTCGTCAAGAGAATATATAGGTGTCCAAGTCTTGAGTCTCCTCTATGGCAATTTGCTTGGCTTGAAATTTTGAAGGAAGAGCTCTGAGAAATTTCTTGACTATTCGATGCTCCTCAAATGGATCATCAAGGCTACGGCATTGGTTTGTCACATTGAGAAGTCGAGCGTGAAAATCATCAATTGATTCATCTTCCCCCATGGTCATGTTCTCAAATTCCAATACGAGTCTTTGAAGCTTCTGACCTCTAACCTTCTTGTTTCCCTCATAAGTAACCTGAAGTAGATCCCAAGCTTGTTTGGCTGTGTCACAGTGGCTAATTCTCATCCTCTCCTTCTTGGACAAAGCTGTGAATAGTGAATTCCTTGCCTTAAAGTCACAAGTTCTATCACGAACTTCTTCTTCTGTCCATTCCTTCCTAGGTTTGAGAACCCTTGCAGAGGACCCTTCTACTTTCTTTGAATCTTCTGCCTTGGTTGGATGTTCCCATCCATTCTAAACTATATTCCACATGTTTTCATCTTGAGAGTAGAGAAAAGCCCCCATCATAATCTTCCATTGTGAATAGTCTTCACCATCAAACAAAGGCGGGCAATTTATAGAACTAGAGGCTCTGTTATATTCACGTTCCATCCTTGACCACGGATCAACTAAAAAAGCTTTAGAACCTGCTCTGATGCCAAGTGAAAATACAAGGACAGAATATGATTTTCTGGAAAATGAGGATTGCAGTGCACTGATCAATCCTTACTGGGCAGCAGAAACCAAAATAACAAACTAAACACCAGATTTTGGTTACGCAGTGAAAACCTCAAGTATGAGATTAAAAACACTGCGGGGCTCTTACTCTTGAGAACCCAAAATAAAGATCATCATATTGAAAATGATATGTTCTTTTACAAACTTTGAATAGCACTAGCTCGGCTATAAGATTCACACAAAATCTAATACAAAGTTTGTCTTCCTTCAAGAACTCCTTCACTTGAACGATCTTCAAATCTTGTTCTTCTTTCTTCACAGTCGCTCTACTGATCTCGAGAGAGTATTATGCATATGAAACTATGATCACAAACACTTATACATGGACCAAGTGTTTTGACTCTTTGTGAAGGCACAAACTCAAACAAACATGCAAGACCCTATCACAAATTCTTGCGTTTTTAAATGTATGCTCTAGACCGTGTATTTCTTCAGCTCATCTCATAGGCCTGCGGCAACTACTCAATAAAGCCAATATTTACCCTAATTCGACTTGTATTAGGAAAGAGCTTTTATTCCAAGATATCCACAAAATCCTAGAATACCTAGGACTTAAAAACTACCCTTTTATTTATCAGATAAAATCGTTTAAGAATATAATTCCATAAAGCCCAAAACCACTTCCTAAAAACTGACTCCACATAAAGGGACTCTTTGTATGGGAATGCCAATACGACAGGTACAAGAGTTGTACCTACAATAAGAGATGGTGTTGTTGACCTCAAAGCTTTTAGACGATAGATTGAGACATTTGAGGCTTGAGCTCAGAGTTTTTCTTCAAGTAGCTTAGAGATAATGAGGAGCTGTGTGAGAGAGAGAGGAAAAAAGTAGTGTCGAACAGAACTAAAAATTGGAAATAAAATGAGATGGGCTTAAAGCGCGAAATGAAAAGAAATAGAGCGGCAGAATGAAAAAAATTGGCCATGGCTTTTAGGACGTTTTCGAACGTCATGGGCTCAAATATTTTTCATGGCGTTTTCAAACGTCATTAAAAAACTATTGGTGACGTTTAGGAAAACGCTATAAATTTTAATGGCGTTTCAAAAACGCCGTTAAAGTTTTTGAACTTCTATGGCGTTTGCTAAATGCCACAAGTATAACATAAAAATTTGGTATCAAAGAAACAATGACGTTTCAGTAGAAAAACGTCATTGAATATACTTTTCATGACGTTTTTCATAAAATGCCATAAAAAAAATGTCATTAAAAGTACTCTTCCTAGTAGTGTCTATTTGGCACCATTAGTAGAAGATTTAAAAACTTTGTGGGATGTTGGTGTTAAGGCATATGATGCATATAGACAAGAGAGCTTTATGGTAAAGGCTATTTTGCTATGGACAATAAATGACTTCCCTGCATATGGGAATTTGTGTGGTTGTAGTGTCAAGGGATATAAAGCATGTCCAATTTGCAGTGATAATACACATTCTGAATGGCTGAGGGTTGGTAATAAGATTTCATTTGCTGGCCATAGAAAATATCTACCGAGTGATCATGTTTTCAGGAAACAAAAGACCTCATTTAATGGTCAACAAGAGTTTGGAACAGTTCCACATCCTTTAAGCGGGGAGGAAATTCTTGAAAGAGTCAAAGGGATTGAATCATCATGGGGAAGAAGCTGTTGAATTCCAAAAGACCAAAGGTCAAAGTTCAACTTGGAAAAAAGAAAGGCCAGCGATGAAGTTAATGTTTCCAAAAAAAAAGTGGTCAATGATCAGCTTACCACTTGTTGGAAAAAAAAATCAATATTCTTTGATCTACCGTATTGGAGTTCATTGCATGTTAGACTACAATAGCTTCACGCGAGTTATGTTTAAATGTGATTGGGTTGCAAACAGTAAGAAAGGGATAAAAGTAGAGGATTTTGGATTCACCTTAGTTGACCTTAGTAAGATTGGGCACAAGTCTGATTATTTTGTTTTAGCTGATCTTGTGCAAAAAGTATTTTACATTGAAGATCCAGCAGACTCAAGGTGGTCAGTTGTATTGCAAGCACCACAATTGGACTGGTTAAATGAAGATGAGCTAGGAGATACTACACTTGATCATCAATCTTTTCTGTGAGCCCCCGAAAATTTTGTTTAATTTTTAGAATGTAATTTTTCGCCAATAAGATTTTCGCAAGGTGATTTAAGTGAAGAAATCGATTTTGGAAATTGTTTTGGTGTCGAGACCACCTACTGGGCCGACAATTTAAGTTTGGGCCAAAGTCCTTTCATTTGGGCCTGGAAGGTACTAAAGTTCATTGCAGCAAAAAGATCGCCGAAGCAAATTTGAAAGGAGAACATTTTAACTTCGTACTTTTTCTTGTTATTTTAATTTGTCGCATAACGTATGAAATTACGTATTCGTAATGTACGAATGTATTCGAGATTAGATTAAGATTATGAAGCCATTAAAAGGATTAAGAAATTAGAGAAAATCCAATTTGGGTCTAGAAAAGTATTTTTAAAGTATTGAGGCTTAGGACAAGCCCGGAAAATTTTCCCGAAAGGATTCGGTGAAGTGTCGGAGAAATAAGGATGTTTGGAGATGTAATTTTCGGATTGGGCTTGAGGAAATTAAGAGAAAAAGAAAGTTGGAGCAGCCCAAGCCCACTTGGCCCAAAAGGAGGGGCAGATTCGACTTTTCACAATTAAATTTGGGAGAGGTATTTAAGGAACACATCCCTCTCAAACCCTAGCCACTTCCCTCATTTTCTCCATCAGCTTTCTCTCTCTACCGAGAGCCTCTCTCTCTACCCGGTCGCCGGAAATCGCCGCCGCCGCCGTCGCTGCCGCACCGCCGCCGGTCGCCGGAATCCGGATTTCAACCAAAATTTCCAGATTTTCTCCTCTTCCTTCCCTCTTTCCATTTCTCCAACCAAAATCATGAAATTTAGCCATTTAATCCCCCAAAAACCCTAGAACCCGAAGCTAAAATTGGGGCTTTTGTGATTTCTTCTTTCCAAGCTCAAATCAAGGTATTTTCCATCCTAATCTAGCCTATATTCCTTCGATCTATACATCTTTCTTCCTAAATCCGAGTTTTTGATTTGGGTTTGTGATTTTGTTTGCATGAACCCGATTTCTCCTTGAACCAGCTAGGCTATGGGTTTGACAAGGATTTGTGGTAAGGATCTATCCATGCAACCTTGTTTCGCAATTTTTGGTTGTGGTATTGATGATGGACGGATTTGTAGGTGAAGAAGGCCATGGAGGAAGCTTAGGCCGTGAGTTTTGAAGAAGAAAGGGTAAGGAATGGGTTTTGGACAAACCCTAGAATTTTTGGAATTTATTTGGTTGATTTTGATTTTGTTGAGATATTGTTGTTGTTGGAAAAATTGTGAAAAATAGAGTTTTGAAGAGAGTTTAATTAGTAGGATTTTATTGATCTAATTTTCAAAGGATTGGAAATTGGTGTTGAAGATTTGGTGAATTGTTGTTGTGTATTTTGGCCAAAAGAAAAAGAAAAGGATGAAGAAAAGGAAATGGCTTTATTTTTGAAAGAACATAAAGAAAATGAAGAAAAGAGTAAAAGTTGGATTAAATTGAGGTTTTACTGTGGTAAAGTGGTAAAAAGTGAAGAAGGTGAAAGTAAAGGTAAATTCGGTAAAAAGGAGGTAAAAGGTAAAAGTGAAAGTGTGGAGGTAAAAGTCTTGGTAAAAGTAAAAATGTGAAAAAGGAGAAGTAATTGGGTAAAAGGGAAAAGTAAAACTTTATTTATAATTATTTACTTATTTATTTTTGATAAATAAGAAATAATGGTAAATAAGGGAATACTTGGTCAAAAGTCAGAAGTCAAAGTCAACGGTTCAAAAGTCAACTCCGAGAGTTGACCATGGTTGACCGACTTCGTAAAACGTGAGGATCGACTCGACTTTGGTCGCTCGGATTGACGATAGTTTAGCGGAGCGATAAGGACGTTTTTCCTTTTCAAGAAAGAAGTTAGTTTCCCAAATTGGTAAAGGTTAAAAGAAGTAATTAATGGCCTCATTGAAATAAAAAGGATTTAGCGTGCGCGATTACTTAAAGTTGATCATGATGTTTACTGGATAATTACTTACAAACTAAGTAATGGTTTAGGAAACACGATCGTTAAGGAAGCTTAAGCGGAAAGCGTCAGAGCGTGGAATACGCCGGCATATCCAGGTAGGGTGAGCTGTCCCTTCCTTGTTAGAGGCTTTTCAATATATGTGGAATGTTATACTATGATAATATGTTGCCTGCAAGAACGTTTTTGGTTGTTCATCAGTCGATGCCTCGTGATACATGTGTTTTCAGAACTAATAATTGCTAATTGTGAAAACCGAGGCTAGACTTGCATGTTGAGATACTGTACCCTTGTATGTGTGTACTTGTGACCTGAAAGTGAATGGGACCTAGACGCGTTGATTCCTAGGGATCCCACGGTGTCGATAACCGTGAACCTCCGGAGGGGGCTGTGCTCCTATGTTTGTCGGGGAAAGGTAAGTACAGACAGTGAACCAGTCATAGGAGACTCAGAGCCAGGAAATGGACACTTTCGCTACTTGTAGTCACAAGGACTACAGAGTAGTTGGTTGGTTCTCTTACTCAGGACGAACCAGATCGGTCACTGATTTATTTACTTTAGCCGGCAGGTAAGTATCTCGGAGCTCCAAATTGTGTGAAGCATACTGCATATGCTTTTTGAAAGAAAACAAATGTTTGTGGTTGCCTCTTTACTTAAAGTATTTTTCGATAAACGTGCACAATATTATGTAGTAAATATTTTCAAGTATATTATTTTTCAAACCTAGCATGGTTGGGTCGGCCCCTATTGGGCATGCGAGGACGAAAGCTCACCCCTACTATAGTGTGCAGGTTTCGAGCATGTGGTCGGGAAGCGTACAGGGGAGGCACATGGCACGGCTTGGCGCATTTCTCTTTAGTTTTATCAAAAGAAGGTTTTGGTCCTTAATCGGATTTTGTAGTAGCTTGTTTATTTACTTTTTATTTATTTCCTACTCGTTTACAAAAATTCTGGGAGACCCGTAACCCTGGGGCGCGTCTCCCTTACTTGTCGTTACTTAGAGATCAGTTTTATTTTCCAAATTGGGCTCCGATCGCAAGCCCAAAACTCTTAGCCCATTTCGAATTCCGCTTTTGAAAATGTGTTGTTAGGTTGCTAGAATGACTTGTCCAAGAAAGTGTTTTGTAAACCAACAACCTAAACCCAAAAGGCCTTGCGGTTTCGGGTTGAGGAGCTATCGAGATGCCATTCGTGACATGTCGATTCCTCATTGGCTCGGAGTCGCGGCGCTGTGGGACCCCCCTCTCGGGTCACTACATTTTCCCCATGCACTGCCATCTGTTAATACATTCGATATAATGACTGAGAATGATGCAGTTTATGTGAGAAATGATTGTGAAGGCGCATGGGTCGAAGAGCATAATTGACTAACTTCTACTTTAGATAATTAACGGATTCATGTTGTTGTTGGCATGATGCTAGTTCTGATCTTATTTGCTTCATGTTAGTTCATTTGCTTGACGTTTAGTACTGATGTGTTTTTCTGTTATATTGACTTGCTGAACTGTTTTGTATTGATGTGGTTTTGCTGATCTGTTTTTGTTTTTGATTTTTTCAGGTGTTAAGATATGGATTCAGAAGAAAAAAATCATGCCACTGAAGATGACTTGCCATCTGACGAGAAGAAGAGAAGAGGTCCAACTCTCATGTCCGATATTATTCATGGTAGGAGTAAGGGGGCTCGAATGGAACTGACATATAACAAAAAGGGGCAACCAATTGGTCTTGGAGGGAAGAGGCTAGCTACTTTTATTGGGGTAATGGCTCGAACTACTATCCCAATCACATATGAGACTTGGCCAGCAGTGAAGAATTCACTTAAAGAAATGATATGGAGCATGGTTCAGGTATGTGCAGCATTAGTAAAAAATTTTCCTTGTAATTTTTGTTTGTACCTTGAATAAATTTTGATAATGAGTCAATACTTGTCTTCTTGCATATTTCCAGAAATCATTCATTGTGGATCCAAGAAGCAAGAAAGATGTCTTGAGTAGTGCAAGAAGGAAATGGAAATCATTCAAGAGCACTTTAACTACAAAATATATATTGAAGTATAAAGATCGGCGCAGCCTTCGATCCTAAAGAAAAAACCTGAAGAATATGAGTTTATTACTCAACCTGAGTGGGAAGCTTTTGTGAAGTCTCGATTAACTCCGGAATTTTTGGTAGGCCACATCTTTTGTTTAACATTAGCTTTAAGTGTCCTCTTTCTATTACTTAATTTTTTGTACTGATGAGTCATTGTTAGGCATTTAAACTGTTAAAATCTCAAGCTTTTGGTTTGTGTTAATAGGAAATTCATGAGGACCACTCAAAGAGACTAGCTTTGCATGAGTATGATCATCGAATGTCTAGGAAAGGCTATGCTAATTTGGAAGAGAAACTAGTAAGCAGATTTTTGGTATGAATATGTTGATGTACACTTATGCATGTGGATATGATCTAATTACATGTTTATGTATACAGAAAATGGAGTTAGGGACTGAAGACGATATTGATAGAGCCATCTTATGGAAGAAAGGGCGTGTCTATAAAGATGGTAACTATTTGAGTGAGACAACCAAACAACGTGTTGAGAAAATTGTGAGTTGAGATTTATCAGACTTAATCACCTTAAATATTACGTTTACATGGTTACATCATTTTAGATAGTTAAGTATTCATTGGTGTTTCTAATCTGTCTTAGGATGCTTTAACGAAAGATGTGAGGGAGGGAATTGTGTCCGCTGTTAGTAGAAACGACATTTTGACTCAAGCTTTGGAGACACCTGAGCAATCGGGCAGTGTAAGAGGTGCTGGACAATTTGTTACACATAAGGTGTACTTTAATACATCTAGATATAAGCCTGCAACCAAGACACAATTGTTGGAACAGCAGTTGGAATTGATAAAAAACCAGATCAACATGTTTACTTTATTATTGGATCCCGAGAAGTTGGATCCAGTTAAACTAAACATGATGCGAGACATGTTCAGATCTAATAATGGATCTGAAAAAGCTAGTTGCTCCGTCGACAAGGAGAAAAATAAGTCTTCTAAGGAGGAGGTATCTAAGGTGGCATCGGAGAAAGAAAATGAGAAAAAAGCTACTGCCAAAAAGGTTCAAAAAATGGATGATACTCCACCTCCAATTGACAGCAGTAGAGAGAGCAAGAAGGTACATAAATTCTTATAATTTATTTATCTTTTTCTCATTTGTATCTTCTTGACATTTTTTATATTTTCATGGAAGGCAAAACAATTGTATAAAGGGGGACTGATGATGAGGCAGAGAGGAGCATTGGAAGATGACAATGTGATAACTTCAACAGAGAAAGCATATATTCCTATTGAGACAACAAATGTTGTAAAAAAGGTATGTAACTTTGTGACCTGTGCATTCTTCTACTTGTATTATTCATTATAAGTATCTTTGGTATGTTGTTCACTATAAGCTTATGATTTCAATTCAATTATTTAAGGGGAAAAAATGCAAGCTAGTAGTAGACACCAAAGATAACATTGTTGCAATGGGAACTGTAATAATGTTGGATGGGCCGATACATGGAGTGCCACTAGGAGCAGAAAATATACGTATCTCAGTTGATGTGCCCATCAAGGAAGATGCTAAACTCCCCATCCCAAATGTGTCAGCTGAAATTTTTACAGTAAAGCAAGCTACCGGTACTCATGCCGCTTGGCCTCGACATCATGTTTTAATGTCACATGAAGAGGTATATAGTAAGTTGATTATAATTCCATCATAGAAGTTAAATATGGTATTTACATGGTATTTTAATTCAGATTTAGAACTCAATGAGCACTTGGAAGTATTCGAGTAAAGCACCATGCAGACAACACTACAACCAAAATGCTAATTTGCGAGGAACAAATTTGTCGCTGAAAACTGAGATATCCTCGCCGTAGTGTTTTCGCGAGGAAAATATTTTGGTCACCCGTTCCTCGCGGTAGGGTGGTCAAGAAAAGTTTCCGCGAGAAAAATACTATTTTCTCGCCAATCCCTTTTCGCGATGAATATATTTTTTTCTCGCCGTTATTCTTTAGCTACAATTTTTTTCCTCGCCTAAACTCATACTTTTTTCTCACTAAAAAATTTGGAAGACCAGAAAATAGTCGTTAAATATATTTCCCGATAAAATAAATTTCATCACTAAAGTATTATTTCCTCGCTAATGATATGTAAATAATTTAGAAATTATAAATAATAAAAAATTTGAAAAAACATTTTCATCGTTGTAGGTATCTTTTGCCAAGGAAGTCTTTCCTCACTATAAGCAATCTTTAATGAGGAAATTTATTTTCTTCCTTATATGTATCTTGTACGAGAGAAAACTATTCCTCGCCAAAGGTACTCAATGACGAGGAAATTTACATTTGTTGATGTAGGTTATATGGTATATTCCTCGCCAAAGGTACTGAATGACGAGGAACTTTACATTTGTCGATATAGGTTATAAGGTTTATAAGCGAGGAAATTTACTTTTGTCGTTGTAGGTTGTATTTGCTATAGCGAAGAAATTTTCTTTTGTCGTTGTAAGTTGTATAGTCTATAGCGAGGAAATTTATCTTTTGTCATTGTAGGTTGTATAGTCTATAGCGAGGAAATTTACTTTTGTCGTTGTAGGTTGTATAGTCTATAGCGAGAAAATTTATTTTCATCGCGATAAATATTATATTCTATAGCGAGGAAATTTATTTTTTGTCGTTGTAAGTTGTATAACCTATAGCGATGAAATTTACTTTCATCGTCGTACATATTATAATCTTTAACGAGAAAATTTATTTTTGTCGTCATAAGTTGTGTATTGTATAGCGATGAAATTTATTTTCGTCGTTATACATTCTATAGCCTATAGCGAGGAATTGAGTCCATCTTCTACAGAATTTTCGCATGGCTGATCAGTCGTTTGCACACGAGAGCATTTACTCATTGCATTACCTGTTATTACACACACATGTTAAATTAATCAATATGAGTCAAATAAATAAGTTAAATCTAACTTTCTGTAAATATTGTTGTAGCAAAACAAAAATTGAAGTTTCAGACCAAAAAAAAAACAAAAATTGAAGAATTACCTGAAGTAGAACTGGATCCATTTGGGCATGGCTGATCAGTAGTTTGCACACGAGAGCGTTTACTCGGTGCATTACCTATTGTTATACACCGAAGCCTTCTCTCTGTCCAACCAAAAAAGATCAGAGAACAGAACATAAAGTTGGAAAAAAAAAATTATAGCCTAACTCTCTTGTTCTGTGAGTGGAAATTTCAATTCAGTTAAGTAATTAACGTACTACTTTGTTATACTTGACTCTTATAATATCTTTTACTTTAACTGGGTTACTTGGCAATTAGATTTAGCCTAAGATTGTAGTGGAGGCAAGCACTTTGTTTTCGTTGGTTTTTGTAACCTATATTTTGAATGAAGTTCTATTTTTTATTTCAGTCAGAACTTAAATCAAACAGTTGGTATGCATAGTTTACTAACCCAGAAAATGAAACAAGACCACAGAAGACCAAATTCCCATGGAAGAGTCTACAATTTTTCAGAACATATATAACTAACATTTAGATATCAGCTAAATGACTTACAAGGGCATAAAATAATCACGAAGGAAGGCTCACAACCAAAAAAACCATACAGATTTAGATCACAACATCCTTCTTACTGCACATTAATTCTAGATTTTCAATGATGACCGCCCAAGAACAAACAATTGACATCATCATATCTCATCCAACATTAAAATTATTCAATCCCTGCAACTCTACCTTCATTCGATTATAAAGTTAGATATATCAGTCATGTGTTAAGAGTCAATTTCAACCCAATTATTATACCCTCTGTGTTGAACTTGGGATTACATAATCCACCACGAAAAGAATCAAATCAACTAATTATGAAACTAACCCGAAGACACCTCAATCCAAGGAACCAAGTATAAGCAATTCACTCGAAACACTTACAAATAACTAGCAATCGACCCGTTATGTAATTGATTTGTTATTGCACATAAGCAAGTAAGCCACAGATTCCAGTATATGCAAGTTGAAATGAATTTGGGGAATTCGAAATAGAAACGGATAGAAGAAGAAGAAGAGGAAGAATGGCTTACATATTTGGCAGCACATACCCAATTAACTTCCAAATTCCATTCGATCCCAATTCGATCGAACTTTTGTTCTGTTTTTGCAAATAGGACCTTCGTTAATCAAACAATACAATAATTGTGTACAAGGAGGAAAAAAGATGAATCTAGTCTTACCTATAGAGATGAGAGCTTCAATTCAAAGATGGGAGATGCAGAGAGGGAGGCTGCACCGTGAGAGATAGAGAAGTAAAGAGTTTTCCTTCTCTTAGGTTTTATCTCTTAATTGTTTTTCCTTTTTAGATTAGCGCTTTGTTTTTTTTTTTTTTAACTCTCCCCGCCTTCGGTAAATGAAACCAAAACATCCCGCTTTTTTTTTTTTTTTTTTTCAATATGTCATTTATAATAATAAAAATGTTTTTATAAAAATAAAAATGGGTTTAGGGTATCTTTATTGCAATTATCTTAACTGTTTTCATTGTGGAGAGCTCCATGATATTTTGATCATACTTTAGCATAAACATAAACAATGCTTAAGTATATGAACAATGATTGAGTTTATGTAAAATAATGTAGTTTTTGGTTATCTTTTTTACGTGTTTTGCTATGTTCTCAATAAGAAGATTTCTTGTTTAGAGGAGATATCCTGTTAAGATGGAGATATCTAGTTAAGGCAGAAATATTTAATCGAGGTGGAAATATTCGCTCGAGGCTGAAAAATCTGGTCGAGGTGGAAATATCTAGTTGAGGTGGGAATATCTGATCAAGGTGGAAATATTCGATCAAGGCGTGAATATCTAATTGAGGAGGAAATAACTTGTAGAGGATGATCTCGATATGGGAAATAACTTGTAGAGGATGATCTCGATAGGATGAAACTCTTTAAGGAGGATTTGAGTGACGAGAGATTTGCTCAAGGAAAATAAATATTTAAAGACACTAATTTTTTTATAAATCTATATTTATATATCATACATTTCAAAGAACAACCTCTATCAATTCAAAGAAAATGGGAAAATTGACCGTTGGATGTGATTATTACAATAAATTATGCGTGTGGTTAAAAATTTAGTCAATATCACCATAGTTTCGAACCCGATCGGATTGGTCAACCGTAGTCATTTGTATGTTTTCTTGGTTGACCGATGGAGTGACGACCGCGAAACGTGCTTATTTTTTTACATCACGTTTGTAAATATTTCATCGATGGATGTGCGTGGACATAAGATAAAAATTTCAATTTTAATTACAAATACGTTGGTCTATACCAATTTGCCTCCTAAAGTTGTATAACTTATACATTGCATTTAAATTGTTGAGGTTCATTCTAAAGCAAATATGAAGTGGAAAATGAATTTGGAGAAACCAACCGCTCGATGAAGAGATTGTAATGTTTTATGGTGGTTGTAAAAATTTCAGCCAATTTGGTTCTCGTTTCGAATTCGATCAACTAGGTCAAACTTAGTTACTATTATAAACCTATATTTATATCATATACACTCTAAAGAGCAACCTCTACCAATTCAAAGAAAATGGAAAAACCAACCGTTGGATATGATTATTACAATAAATTATGAGTGTGGTAAAAAATTTAGCTAATTTCACCTTATTTTAGAATCCGATCGAATTGGTCAACCATCGTCACTTGTATGTCTCCTTAGTTGACCGATGGCATGACGACTGCGAAATGTGCTTATTTTTTCACATCACGTCTGTAAATATTCCATCGATGGATGTGCGTGACCATAAGATAAAAACTTCAATTTTAATTACAAAGACGTTGACCTATACCAATTTGCCTCCTAAAGTTGTATTGACTTATACATTGCATTTAAATTATTGAGGTTCATTCTAAAACAACCATGAAATGGAAAATGAATTCGGAGAAACCAACCGCTCGATGGAGAGATTGTAATGTTTTATGATGGTTGTAGAAAATCCAGCCAATTTGGTTCTTGTTTCGAATTCGATCAGTTAGGTCAAACTTAGTTACTCTTATAAACCTATATTTATATATCATACAGTCCAAAGGGCAACCTCTATCAATTCAAATAAAATGGAAAAACCGACCATTGGATGAGATTATTATAATAAATTATCAGTGTGGTAAAAAATTTAGCTAATTTCACCATATTTTTGAATCCGATCGAATCGGTCAACCGTAGTCATGACATGTAAATATTGCACATATTCTATATAGAAGTATGAGAACATCTAATTTCACCATAAGCCAAATTACAACAAATTCACACTCACACAAAGAGACACACACACACACACATATATAATGATGATGTGGCACACTGAAGATTTCCAAATATATGTGCTGGGCCTTCTAGACATAAACTTGTAAAAGATGTAGCAGATTCCCGTCCAAGCTGAACTGCCTTCACTTAAATTACCATAACTCCTTCTAGAAAAGTCGGAATCGCAAACCGTAAAATTATTCAGAAACTAGACACATGGGGCTTTCCGTGTATATAGGGTACAGCTCCTAATTCTATCCGAGCAGTTCCCAGTAATTCAGCGAAGTTCGGTTCTAGACATGAACTTGTAAAAGATGTTGCAGATTCCCGTCCAAGCAGAACTGCCTTCACTTAAATTGCCATAACTCCTTCCAGAAAAGTCAGAATCGCAAACCGTAAAATTCCTCAGAAACTAGACACATGGGGCTTTCCGTGCATATAGGGTACAGTTCTTAATTCCATCCGAGAAGTTCTCAGTAATTCAGCGAAGTTAGGTGTTTTGCACAGTAGTTTCTGTGTTGCAGATTCTCGTTCAAGCTGAACTGCCTTCACTTAAATTGTCATAACTCCTTCTAGAAAAGTCGGAATCGCAAACCGTAAAATTATTTAGAAACTAGACACATGAGTCTTTCTGTGCATATATGGTACGGCTCCTAATTCCATCCGAGTAGTTCCCAGTAGTTCATCGAAGTTAGGTGTTCTGCACAACAGTTTCTGTGTTATTTATATAATATTTTTTGTTTGCGGGCTTTTAAGGGCCTGGCCTATGGCTGGCTTTTTTGACGGGCCGGGCCGGGCTTTTGGCCCTCCGGGCAGGCGGTCCTCCATCGGCCTAATTTTGGCATGCTCCTTCAGTTCTTCATATCTTACAATCTCATCTTCATGGAAGAAAGGAAACAATAGGATGTAAGATGTTAACCCACAGACCAGAGTTCTAGAGAGAGCTGCTATGAGAGAAACCTTATGTTAGGGTTTGGTCGTCATCTATTTATAATATTGGTATTGGTTTTTGTTTTATGTTTTATGTTTTATGTTTTTTAATTATTTTTTTCCGGTGCCAAGCCAAAAAAAAATATGGTTGACTTTTTTTAAGTACCGCCAATTCCCCCCTTAATTATAATTTTTTTCCCACCAAAATCTACAACGACGAAATCATTATTTCCTTAATAATTGCTTCTTTTTTACGAGGAAATAGTTCTCGTAAAAGACTGACTTTTAGCGAGGAAATCATACTTTTGTCGCGCCATTGAATTTGGCAGGTTTTACATAATTTTCCGCCAAACAAATAACGACGAAATCATTATTTCCTCCCTAATGATTTCTTTTGACGAGGAAATAGTTCCTCGTAAAAGACAGACTTTTAGCGAGGAAACTATACTTTTGTTGCCATTGAATTTGGAGGGTTTTACATAATTTTCTGCCAAACAAATAACGACAAAATCCTTATTTCCTTCCTAATTGCTTCTTTTGATGAGGAAATAGTTCCTCGTAAAAGGCGGACTTTTAGTGAGGAAACCATACTTTTGTCGCCCTTGAATTTGGCGGGTTTTACATAATTTTCCGCCAAACAAATAACGACGAAATTCTTATTTCCTCCCTAATTGCTTCTTTTGACGAGGAAATAGTTCCTCGTAAAAGACGGACTTTTAGTGAGGAAACCATACTTTTGTCACCCTTGAATTTGGCGCGTTTTACATAATTTTCCACCAAACAAATAACGACGAAATTCTTATTTCCTCCCTAATTGCTTCTTTTGACGAGGAAATAGTTCCTCGTAAAAGACAGACTTTTAGTGAGGAAACCATACTTTTGTCGCCCTTGAATTTGGCGGGTTTTACATAATTTTCCGCCAAACAAATAACGACGAAATTCTTATTTCCTCCCTAATTGCTTCTTTTGACGAGGAAATAGTTCCTCGTAAAAGACAGACTTTTAGTGAGGAAACCATACTTTTGTCGCCCTTGAATTTGGCGGGTTTTACATAATTTTCCGCCAAACAAATAACGACGAAATTCTTATTTCCTCCCTAATTGCTTCTTTTGACGAGCAAATAGTTCCTCGTAAAAGACAGACTTTTAGTGAGGAAACCATACTTTTATCACCCTTGAATTTGGCGGGTTTTACATAATTTTCCGCCAAACAAATAACGACGAAATTCTTATTTCCTCCCTAATTGCTTCTTTTGACGAGCAAATAGTTCCTCGTAAAAGACAGACTTTTAGTGAGGAAACCATACTTTTGTCACCCTTGAATTTGGCGGGTTTTACATAATTTTCCGTCAAACAAATAACGACGAAATCCTAATTTCCTCCCTAATTGCTTCTTTTGACGAGGAAATAGTTCCTAGTAAAACACGTACTTTTAGCGAGGAAACCATAGTTTTGTCACCATTGAATCTGGCGGGTTTTACATAATTTTCCGCCAAAGTAATAACGACGAAATCATTATTTCCTCATTGAATATTATTTTCGCAATGAAAACATTCCTCACCCAAGTTTCATATTTCCTCGCTAATAACATGATGATTTAGAAGACCAAATTATGGTCACCTTTAGTGATGAACTAAAATATTCATCGTACAAAGTGGTGTATAGTGAGGAAAATATGTTTCTCACAGAAAACCTAATGACATTTAGTGAGGAATCGAAATATTCCTCGTAAAAAGTGACATTTACTGAGGAAAATAAATTCCTCGCAAAAAACTTAGTCGCTACACTTAGTGGCGTAAGGGTATATTACGGGAGTAATGGGAGTACTTTAGCCTGGGACGCTCACTCGTATGGCTATCGTCTTCCCCTACTCACTTTACTATTTTTGACTAGCGGGGCTAGTTCGATTTCTGTTTAACCAACGGGGCTGGTCCTACTTTCTTGAGTACCGGAGTTTCAATCTTTTCTTTTAGTTTGTGACTAGCGGGGCTAGTCGGTTTTTCTTGTACAGAACTTCTCTTGTTTTGTTGTCCTCAAACATTGCATGCATCGGGAGTTTTTAGAGAAATAAATGGGGAAAGTATTAAATTCCTTTTGTTAAAATTTGTTTATTTTTGTCCACTCACGCTAACGTGTTTTTCAATACTTTTCCCCTGGGCCCTTCGGTTTCAAATGCCCAGTTTACAGTATTGCTGCTCGGCGTTCAGGAGTGAGCCATAGTGACCGCATCCGCTTCCGTCATCACATTTCGTAGGTTACCTGTTTAACCTACTGTACTCTATGTTAATTTACGTTCCTAGATTTGCTCTGATTACTATGGGATTTGTGACCCAGACTTGTAATGAATTATATTTGAGGTCTACGACCTAACTTTGTGAATTGTAGTATCCTAAATCTTGGAGTTTCTTAGACTTGAAGTACTTGATACACTATTATTATTTTTGAGTTTGGGTTGGTTGAATGATGGGAGCAGGGTGGCTCCAGAAGTATGTGGTTGGATTATTAGAAGTGAAATTTGTTTTCCGCAGGTTTTTGGGTTGTCCCTTTTTAAGGGAGGTTATGCCGAAATTTTTGGTAAACCTTCTTTAAAAGTGGGTCCCGCAGGGCCACTTCGGATTCCAGGTGGAATCCGGGGCGGGTCTTGTCACTTTCTTTGTTAGTTTAGTGTATTTTCTCGTTATTTACGTTGTTTACTTGTTTTATAGGTATTTGGAGCAAAGAAGGAGAAAAGAAGTAGAAGAGGGACTAAAAGGCAAAATCGGCAAATCTGCCTGTGCAGATCAGTCAACTTTGACAGATCACTGAGACCAGCTCAGAACGATTCAGAGGATTATCTTTATATTCATGGAAAGCTTCGGATGTCTAGTTTCCAGGTCTTTTTACGGCTTGTCGATATCATTTTTCTAGAGGAAGTTATGGCCGATTTAGTACAAGAAAGTCAGGCTGCGCGTGAATCTGAGGTTGGACGGGAATTTATGTTTCGAGGCCCAAATCACACCAAGAAGCCCGAAGACGAGTTTCTGCTTCATATTCCGACTTATGATGGACAATTGGCATGATGTGAATGGTTGGAATAAGTCATCAAGTTCAAGAGCCAATAGGAAAACTTCACCTAAGCACGTGAACCCTAATTCTTTTAGGTTTTGGATTTCCTACACAACAAGAAAGATGAAGGCAACCTCTAAGCATATAAAAGGGGATCAATCTGCAGCAGCTCCTGTGCAGTGCAAGTGAGGGAATCAAATATTTTTTATTTTCTTTTAACAAATTACTGTGGAGTGGATAAAAATTAGGGCCCAGCATAGGTACTTTACCTGAAAAGCCAAGAGCTCTCTTTCTAGCAAAGAAACTCCGGAAGAGAAGAGAGCTAGCTAGAGTAAATAGATGCAGAAAACTTTTGGAAAGAGAAAGGCACTTGAAAAAAGAACTGAAGTCTTGCTTTGACCTTATTTCCATTAACAACTTATACAAGCATTCCTCAACTAAGTGTAAAGGTCCCATATTTGTCTATAAACAATAGTAAAGTCAAACCTTCAAACATTTCCAGAATCCAGATTGTAACGAACTTTGGAACTACAGAATTCTAGTAAGGCTAAATTAGTTCTTGTGCACGGTCTTCATTATTTTGAAGGTTTTATTCTATTTCATTGCTTGCTAATTGTTACAACTTATAGGTAGTTAGGATTTGTTTGCCTTGCTACCGTCACTGCATCTAGTGGATGTTCTGTAATCTGTATATTGATCGACTTGCATTGCCAATTGGTGTTCCCCACATTATGCTTTAGTTTACCTTTGGCAAATGTTCTGATTCTGCTTTTCTTGTGTGTAATTAATTAATAATGTTTTTGTTCTGACTTTATTATTGTCTTTTGTGGCTCTTTGTCTGTTGATTCCAGTCTAATTTCAGAACAAGTATTAGAAAGTGAAAAACAAGTGAACTCCATGAAATGTGGTTCTGCAATTACCTTTCATTTGTTTTCTCTTTCAACTGAAAAATACTTGTGCTGATGAAAGAGAAGAAGATGGTAAACTTCGGCATCCAGCGGACTCTCCTTCATGGAAGCTTGTAGACCACATGTGGCCAGATTTTGGGGATGACCATAGAAACCTTCGATTGGCAATTTCAGCAGATGGAATAAATCCTCATGGTTCTCTTATGGTCACCTATAACCTACCACTGTGGTTGTGTATGAAAAGAAAATTTATTATGCTAACAATGTTAATATCTGGTCCTAAACAGCCCGGTAATGACATTGATGTCTATTTGGCACCATTAGTAGAAGATTTAAAAACTTTGTGGGATGTTGGTGTTAAGGCATATGATGCATATAGACAAGAGAGCTTTATGTTAAAGGCTATTTTGCTATGGACAATAAATGACTTCCCTGCATATGGGAATTTGTGTGGTTGTAGTGTCAAGGGATATAAAGCATGTCCAATTTGCAGTGATAATACACATTCTGAATGGCTAAAGTTTGGTAATAAGATTTCATTTGCTGGCCATAGAAAATATCTGCCGAGTGATCATGTTTTCAGGAAACAAAAGACCTCATTTAATGGTCAACAAGAGTTTGGAACAGTTCCACATCCTTTAAGCGGGGAGGAAATTCTTGAAAGAGTCAAAGGGATTGAATCATCATGGGGGAAGAAGCTGTTGAATTCCAAAAGACCAAAGGTCAAAGTTCAACTTGGAAAAAGAAAGGCCAGCGATGAAGTTAATGTTTCCAAAAAAAAAGTGGTCAATGATCAGCTTACCACTTGCTGGAAAAAAAAAATCAATATTCTTTGATCTACCGTATTGGAGTTCATTGCATGTTAGACTACAATAGCTTCACGCGAGTTATGTTTAAATGTGATTGGGTTGCAAACAGTAAGAAAGGGATAAAAGTAGAGGATTTTGGATTCACCTTAGTTGACCTTAGTAAGATTGGGCACAAGTCTGATTCTTTTGTTTTAGCTGATCTTGTGCAAAAAGTATTTTACATTGAAGATCCAGCAGACTCAAGGTGGTCAGTTGTATTGCAAGCACCTCAATTGGACTGGTTAAATGAAGATGAGCTAGGAGATACTACACTTGATCATCAATCTTTTCCCCATGCACTGCCATCTGTTAATACATTCGATATAATGACTGAGAATGATGCAGTTTATGTGAGAAATGATTGTGAAGGCACATGGGTCGAAGAGCATATAATTGACTAACTTCTACTTTAGATAATTAACGGATTCATGATGTTGTTGTTGGCATGATGCTAGTTCTGATCTTATTTGCTTCATGTTAGTTCATTTGCTTGACGTTTAGTACTGATGTGTTTTTGTGTTATATTGACTTGCTGAACTGTTTTGTATTGATGTGGTTTTGCTGATCTGTTTTTGTTTTTGATTTTTTCAGGTGTTAAGATATGGATTCAGAAGAAAAAAATCATGCCACTGAAGATGACTTGCCATCTGACGAGAAGAAGAGAAGAGGTCCAACTCTCATGTCTGATATTATTCATGGTAGGTGTAAGGGGGCTCGAATGGAAGTGACATATAACAAAAAGGGGCAACCAATTGGTCTTGGAGGGAAGAGGCTAGCTACTTTTATTGGGGTAATGGCTCGAACTACTATCCCAATCACATATGAGACTTGGCCAGCAGTGAAGAATTCACTTAAAGAAATGATATGGAGCATGGTTCAGGTATGTGCAGCATTAGTAAAAAAATTTCCTTGTAATTTTTGTTTGTACCTTGAATAAATTTTGATAATGAGTCAATACTTGTCTTCTTGCATATTTCCAGAAATCATTCATTGTGGATCCAAGAAGCAAGAAAGATGTCTTGAGTAGTGCAAGAAGGAAATGGAAATCATTCAAGAGCACTTTAACTACAAAATATATATTGAAGTATAAAGATCGGCGACCTGAAGAATATGAGTTTATTACTCAACCTGAGTGGGAAGCTTTTGTGAAGTCTCGATTAACTCCGGAATTTTTGGTAGGCCACATCTTTTGTTTAACATTAGCTTTAAGTGTCCTCTTTCTATTACTTAATTTTTTGTACTGATGAGTCATTGTTAGGCATTTAAACTGTTAAAATCTCAAGCTTTTGGTTTGTGTTAATAGGAAATTCATGAGGACCACTCAAAGAGACTAGCTTTGCATGAGTATGATCATCGAATGTCTAGGAAAGGCTATGCTAATTTGGAAGAGAAACTAGTAAGCAGATTTTTGGTATGAATATGTTGATGTACACTTATGCATGTGGATATGATCTAATTACATGTTTATGTATACAGAAAATGGAGTTAGGGACTGAAGCCGATATTGATAGAGCCATCTTATGGAAGAAAGGGCGTGTCTATAAAGATGGTAACTATTTGAGTGAGACAACCAAACAACGTGTTGAGAAAATTGTGAGTTGAGATTTATCAGACTTAATCACCTTAAATATTACGTTTACATGGTTACATCATTTTAGATAGTTAAGTATTCATTGGTGTTTCTAATCTGTCTTAGGATGCTTTAACGAAAGATGTGAGGGAGGGAATTGTGTCCGCTGTTAGTAGAAACGACATTTTGACTCAAGCTTTGGAGACACCTGAGCAATCGGGCAGTGTAAGAGGTGCTGGACAATTTGTTACACATAAGGTGTACTTTAATACATCTAGATATAAGCCTGCAACCAAGACACAATTGTTGGAACAGCAGTTGGAATTGATAAAAAACCAGATCAACATGTTTACTTTATTATTGGATCCCGAGAAGTTGGATCCAGTTAAACTAAACATGATGCGAGACATGTTCAGATCTAATAATGGATCTGAAAAAGCTAGTTGCTCCGTCGACAAGGAGAAAAATAAGTCTTCTAAGGAGGAGGTATCTAAGGTGGCATCGGAGAAAGAAAATGAGAAAAAAGCTACTGCCAAAAAGGTTCAAAAAATGGATGATACTCCACCTCCAATTGACAGCAGTAGAGAGAGCAAGAAGGTACATAAATTCTTATAATTTATTTATCTTTTTCTCATTTGTATCTTCTTGACATTTTTTATATTTTCATGGAAGGCAAAACAATTGTATAAAGGGGGACTGATGATGAGGCAGAGAGGAGCATTGGAAGATGACAATGTGATAACTTCAACAGAGAAAGCATATATTCCTATTGAGACAACAAATGTTGTAAAAAAGGTATGTAACTTTGTGACCTGTGCATTCTTCTACTTGTATTATTCATTATAAGTATCTTTGGTATGTTGTTCACTATAAGCTTATGATTTCAATTCAATTATTTAAGGGGAAAAAATGCAAGCTAGTAGTAGACACCAAAGATAACATTGTTGCAATGGGAACTGTAATAATGTTGGATGGGCCGATACATGGAGTGCCACTAGGAGCAGAAAATATACGTATCTCAGTTGATGTGCCCATCAAGGAAGATGCTAAACTCCCCATCCCAAATGTGTCAGCTGAAATTTTTACAGTAAAGCAAGCTACCGGTACTCATGCCGCTTGGCCTCGACATCATGTTTTAATGTCACATGAAGAGGTATATAGTAAGTTGATTATAATTCCATCATAGAAGTTAAATATGGTATTTACATGGTATTTTAATTCAGATTTAGAACTCAATGAGCACTTGGAAGTATTCGAGTAAAGCACCATGCAGACAACACTACAACCAAAATGCTAATTTGCGAGGAACAAATTTGTCGCTGAAAACTGAGATATCCTCGCCGTAGTGTTTTCGCGAGGAAAATATTTTGGTCACCCGTTCCTCGCGGTAGGGTGGTCAAGAAAAGTTTCCGCGAGAAAAATACTATTTTCTCGCCAATCCCTTTTCGCGATGAATATATTTTTTTCTCGCCGTTATTCTTTAGCTACAATTTTTTTCCTCGCCTAAACTCATACTTTTTTCTCACTAAAAAATTTGGAAGACCAGAAAATAGTCGTTAAATATATTTCCCGATAAAATAAATTTCATCACTAAAGTATTATTTCCTCGCTAATGATATGTAAATAATTTAGAAATTATAAATAATAAAAAATTTGAAAAAACATTTTCATCGTTGTAGGTATCTTTTGCCAAGGAAGTCTTTCCTCACTATAAGCAATCTTTAATGAGGAAATTTATTTTCTTCCTTATATGTATCTTGTACGAGAGAAAACTATTCCTCGCCAAAGGTACTCAATGACGAGGAAATTTATATTTGTTGATGTAGGTTATATGGTATATTCCTCGCCAAAGGTACTGAATGACGAGGAACTTTACATTTGTCGATATAGGTTATAAGGTTTATAAGCGAGGAAATTTACTTTTGTCGTTGTAGGTTGTATTTGCTATAGCGAAGAAATTTTCTTTTGTCGTTGTAAGTTGTATAGTCTATAGCGAGGAAATTTATCTTTTGTCATTGTAGGTTGTATAGTCTATAGCGAGGAAATTTACTTTTGTCGTTGTAGGTTGTATAGTCTATAGCGAGAAAATTTATTTTCATCGCGATAAATATTATATTCTATAGCGAGGAAATTTATTTTTTGTCGTTGTAAGTTGTATAACCTATAGCGATGAAATTTACTTTCATCGTCGTACATATTATAATCTTTAACGAGAAAATTTATTTTTGTCGTCATAAGTTGTGTATTGTATAGCGATGAAATTTATTTTCGTCGTTATACATTCTATAGCCTATAGCGAGGAATTGAGTCCATCTTCTACAGAATTTTCGCATGGCTGATCAGTCGTTTGCACACGAGAGCATTTACTCATTGCATTACCTGTTATTACACACACATGTTAAATTAATCAATATGAGTCAAATAAATAAGTTAAATCTAACTTTCTGTAAATATTGTTGTAGCAAAACAAAAATTGAAGTTTCAGACCAAAAAAAAAACAAAAATTGAAGAATTACCTGAAGTAGAACTGGATCCATTTGGGCATGGCTGATCAGTAGTTTGCACACGAGAGCGTTTACTCGGTGCATTACCTATTGTTATACACCGAAGCCTTCTCTCTGTCCAACCAAAAAAGATCAGAGAACAGAACATAAAGTTGGAAAAAAAAAATTATAGCCTAACTCTCTTGTTCTGTGAGTGGAAATTTCAATTCAGTTAAGTAATTAACGTACTACTTTGTTATACTTGACTCTTATAATATCTTTTACTTTAACTGGGTTACTTGGCAATTAGATTTAGCCTAAGATTGTAGTGGAGGCAAGCACTTTGTTTTCGTTGGTTTTTGTAACCTATATTTTGAATGAAGTTCTATTTTTTATTTCAGTCAGAACTTAAATCAAACAGTTGGTATGCATAGTTTACTAACCCAGAAAATGAAACAAGACCACAGAAGACCAAATTCCCATGGAAGAGTCTACAATTTTTCAGAACATATATAACTAACATTTAGATATCAGCTCAATGACTTACAAGGGCATAAAATAATCACAAAGGAAGGCTCACAACCAAAAAAACCATACAGATTTAGATCACAACATCCCTCTTACTGCACATTAATTCTAGATTTTCAATGATGACCGCCCAAGAACAAACAATTGACATCATCATATCTCATCCAACATTAAAATTATTCAATCCCTGCAACTCTACCTTCATTCGATTATAAAGTTAGATATATCAGTCATGTGTTAAGAGTCAATTTCAACCCAATTATTATACCCTCTGTGTTGAACTTGGGATTACATAATCCACCACGAAAAGAATCAAATCAACTAATTATGAAACTAACCCGAAGACACCTCAATCCAAGGAACCAAGTATAAGCAATTCACTCGAAACACTTACAAATAACTAGCAATCGACCCGTTATGTAATTGATTTGTTATTGCACATAAGCAAGTAAGCCACAGATTCCAGTATATGCAAGTTGAAATGAATTTGGGGAATTCGAAATAGAAACGGATAGAAGAAGAAGAAGAGGAAGAATGGCTTACATATTTGGCAGCACATACCCAATTAACTTCCAAATTCCATTCGATCCCAATTCGATCGAACTTTTGTTCTGTTTTTGCAAATAGGACCTTGTGGGGGTGGTCAACGAATTTGACCCTGCAATCAAGGCAATTAAAGAGAAGTAATGACAATAGTAAATGCAACGGTTAATGTAGCTGTAAATGCGACGATAAATGCGACATTCAGTATGACAATCATGGCCGCCAATAAGTGACGGTTATTGCAGGAGTAAATACGGCCTTAATGGTGGCGTGCCGCTCAAGTCACTACGGCTTGCTGTGCAAGTTTACTTGCAGCCCACGCCGAGGTACACCTATAAATAGGCTGCTCGACATCAAGGTAATGCATCGAATTCCAATTCACTCTACTCCACTACTAAGAAACGTACTGACTTAGGCATCGGAGAGTTTTCTGCAGGTACCCCCCCTCCTCCTCGAGCCGACGGTCAAACTTCGAGTCAACGCTCGAGGGAAGCTTCTCGATTGTTCCCGGTCAGCTCCCGCGCCAGTCCGCATTCATTGGTGAGTCAAACTCCTCTATGGAATTTTTCGACACCAACAAGTGGCGCCGTCTGTGGGAATCAACAAGGGTCGATGACGAGACGCCAACATCGAGGTCGACACTAAGGTTATTGCGAAACACGTCGCCGACGTCGAGGTTGGGGTCTACGTCGAGGTTAGCGCCGACGTCGAGGTCGACGCCAAGGATATTGAAAAAGACGTCACCGACGTCGAGGTTGACACCGACGTCGAGGTTGGCGCCGAAATTCATCTCAAGTAATGGAGAAGGTACGATAATATGGTGACTTCGTTTTGATCTAAAGATGGCACAACTCGTAAAACTCAGGTAAGAAAAATAAAAGAGTTTAAGTGATTTTTGCGCGTGTTGATATCTCATTCGAGAGACTATTGAAATTATGTATTTTGTATTTCTTACGTGAATAATATCACTGGGACTGGTTCCTCGAGTAGGACAGTCCTATTAATATGTATGACTGGTTCCTCGAGTAGGACAGTTGCATTCAATTTGTAGAAACTGGTTCCTCGAGTAGGACAGTTGATTTGATTCGTAGGAGCTGGTTCCTCGAGCAGGACAGTTGCCTAAATGGTTCGGAACTGGTTCCTCGAGTAGGACAGTTGATTTGATTCGCAGGAGCTGGTTCCTCGAGCAGGACAGTTGCCTTAATGGTTCGAAACTGGTTCCTCGAGTAGGACAGTTACGTTTGATTCATAGGAGCTGGTTCCTCGAGTAGGACAGTTGCCTTAATGGTTCGACACTGGTTCCTCGAGTAGGACAGTAACAGTTGATTTATAGGAGCTGGTTCCTTGAGTAGGACAGTTACCTTAATGCTTCGGGTAGGATGACGTGCCTCACCCTCGCTGCAGGCGGGGGTGGGATGAAGGACCACACCCTCGCTGCAGGCGGGGGTGGGATGGCGTGCCTCACCCCTCGCCGAGGGCGGGGGTGGGATGATGGACCACACCCTCGCTGCGGGCGGGGGTGGGATGGCGTGCCTCGCCCCTCGCCGAGGGCGGGGGTGGGATGATGGACCACACCCTCGCTGCAGGCGGGGGTGGGATGGCGTGCCTCGCCCCTCGCCGAGGGCGGGGGTGGGATGATGGACCACACCCTCGCTGCAGGCGGGGGTGGAATGGCGTGCCTCGCCCCTCGCCGAGGGCGGGGGTGGGATGATGGACCACACCCTCGCTGCAGGCGGGGGTGGGATGGCGTGCCTCGCCCCTCGCCGAGGGCGGGGGTGGGATGATGGACCACACCCTCGCTACAGGCGAGGGTGGGATGGCGTGCCTCGCCCCTCGCCGAGGGTGGGGGTGGGATGATGGACCACACCCTCGCTGCAGGCGGGGGTGGGATGGCGTGACGAATTTTAATCATGCAGGATATAGGGTGTGTAACCATTGCGTGGCGGATAGACTCACCATCACGGTTTGGTTTCCCTTATTCTATTGTTTTGCACAGCTCCATGCCTCGAATATTTTACTCTCGTTTTGTTTTTCTTTCTGAGCGTCTGCGAGCACAGACAAGAAAAACAAAGGGGCAACTAAGGGAATGGAATACAAGGGGGCACATAGGAGAGCCGACGACGTGGCACCCTCGTCGAGGTACCCTTGTCGAAATGGATGCCTACGCCGATGACGTGGCACCCTCGTCGAAATCTGATTGCCGATGACGTGGCACCTTTGTCAAAATGGATGCCTACGCCGACGACGTGGCACCCTCGTCGAAATCCTATTGCCGACGACGTGGCACCCTCTTCAAAATGGACGCTGACGTCGTGGCACCCTCGTCGAGGTACCTTTGCTGATTGCCGACGACGTGGCACCCTCGTCGAGCCACCCTCGTCGAGGTACCCTTGCCGATTGCCGACGACGTGGCACCCTCGTCGAGGTACCTTTGCTGATTGCCGACGACGTGGCACCCTCGTTGAGCCACCCTCGTCGAGGTACCCTTGCCGATTGCCGACGACGTGGCACCCTCTTCGAGGTACCTTTGCTGATTGCCGACGACGTGGCACCCTCGTTGAGGTACCTTTGCTGATTGCCGACGACGTGGCACCCTCGTCGAGCCACCCTCGTCGAGGTACCCTTGCCGATTGCCGACGACGTGGCACCCTCGTCGAGGTACCCTTGCTGATTGCCGACGACGTGGCACCCTCGTCGAGGTACCTTTGCTGATTGCCGACGACGTGGCACCCTCGTCGAGCCCTTGCTGATTGCCAACGACGTGGCACCCTCGTCGAGGTACCTTTGCTGATCGTCGATGACGTGGCACCCTCGTCGAAATAGACGTCGATCTCGAAATGGACGTCGACGTCGAGGCTCCCTTGTCGAGAGGGACGCCGACGCCGACGACGAAACGCCGACATCGAGACGCCCTCGTCGAAATGGACGACGACGTCGAGGCACCCTTGTCGAAGCCGACGTCGAGGCGCCCTCGTCGAAATAGGACGCCGACGTCGAGGAACCCTTGTCGAAGTTGACGTCGAGGCGCCCTCGTCGAAATGGACGCCGACGTCGAGGCACCCTCGTCGAAATGGACACCGATGTCGAAGCACCCTTTTCGAAGTGGACACCTACGCCGACGTCGAGACGCCCTTGCCTTCAGTAAAATAGACACCTGCGCCGACGTCGAGGTCGACGCCAAGGATATTGAAAAAGACATCACCGACGTCGAGGTTGACACCGGCGTCGAGGTTAGCACCGAGGTTATTGCGAAAGAAGTCATCGACATCGAGGTTGGCGCCGACGTCGAGGTTGATACCGAGGCCGAGGTTAGCACCGAGGTTATTGCGAAAGAAGTCATCGACGTCGAGGTTGGCGCCGACGTCGAGGTTGACACTGAGATTATTGAGAAAAACGTCACCGACGTCGAGGTTGGCGCCGACGTCAAGGTTGATACCGACGTGGAGGTTAGCGCCGAGGTTATTGAGAGCGACATCATCGACGTCGAGGCTGGCATAGTAGTTATTGAGAAGGATGTCACTGACGTCGAGGTTGGTGTCGAGATTATTGAGGAAAAATCACCACCGTCGAGGTTGACGCCGCAAACATTAAAGAAGATGTCATCGACGCCTACGCCGATGTCGACGTCATGGTCATTGTGAAGGAGACGTCATGACGTCGAGGCCGACGTCGCAGAATGTTAGGTGACTAAGAAAGGAAAAGAGGAAGAGTTTCGCAGTAGGGTACCTCAGGCTCGGAGTCTAGTTTGAGCTGCGCTGGGGGCACGGCTTAGGAACAAGGTAGCTCAGCGGGGGCACCGAGCGCAGGTGAGACTAGAAACTAGGCTTCGGCGTTGTGGGCGAGGCACCGTAGATGCCACAAGCAGACAAGTCCGCGACGCGAAGACCCGATACTAGAATGGCTGCAAGACAAAGGCAGATTTGAGTCCTGATTTGGGCACGTCGGCATCGGCGTCGTCGACGAGATGAGATGCCGACTCTAAACAAGGAACGAGGATCTTCTTATACAGGCATCTACATTTTCAAACACGAGGAAGGCCTAGATGAAATTCAAAGAGGGGTGCCCAAAGAGAAGTATAAAGATGTGGAGCCCATAGAGAAATTTGAGCTTTGGAAATTTTCTCTTGGGATGAATTCCCAAGGAGAAAATTTGGGGGCATTGTAGGGGTGGTCAATAAATTTGACCCTGCAATCAAGACAATTAAAGAGAAGTAATGACAATAGTAAATGCAACGGTTAATGTAGCTGTAAATGCGACGATAAATGCGACATTCAGTATGACAATCATGGCCGCCAATAAGTGACGGTTATTGCAGGAGTAAATACGGCCTTAATGGTGGCGTGCCGCTCAAGTTACCACAACTTGCTGTGCAAGTTTACTTGCAGTCTACGCCGAAATACATCTATAAATAGGCGGCTCGACGTCGAGGTAAAGCATCGAATTCCAATTCACTCTACTCCACTACTAAGAAACGTACTGACTTAGGCATCGGAGAGTTTTCTGCAGGTACCCCCCCTTGTCCTCGAGCCGACGGCCAAACTCCAGGTCAACGCTCCAAGGAAGCTTCTCGATTGTTCCCGGTCAGCTCTCGCTCCAGTCCGCATTAATTGGTGAGTCAAACTCCTCAACGGAATTTTTCTGCACCAACAAGTGGCGCCGTCTGTGGGAAGCACTTTTCCCTAAAAAGTGATGGAGGGAGCTGCGCCATTGGAAATCTCATTTCCGTCACTAAGGACTGGGAGTGATGGAATACAAGCCCGAAGTAATAAAAGTTTGGACGTACCCCGATCCTAATCCAAGATCCAAACTTGCCTCTGATTAACGAGTTGTAAAGGCTGCGGATGAGACAAGGCTAGCGATGGTGCTTGCCAAACCAACAGATTAATAAGCACGGGCGCCGGCGGCGCCACCGATAAAGGCTTAAGCAGACCTCACGCTGAGGGGGCAAGCGACACACTTATTGGATGAATAAGAAGAGCCAGTACAGACCAATCCTCGAGGGCTCTAAGGAAGCATGTGCTGAGGAAAGTGATCGATGAGCGTAACCAGGCCGGCCCTCGAGGGCTCGCAGCTGAAATCTAGAGGCACATCGGTGAGTCTTTATACAAAGTAGCAAATGGGCATCAACCCAGGTAACACCGATCAGCATTTAGCAAATACTCCTGTAATTTTCGTTTACAATTCATGTCGAAATGCGATTAAGGGCAATGGACAAAGTGACAGAATTATTGCTCGATTAGCAAGGGCGACCTCATGGACTACACCCTCGCCGGCGGCGAGGGTGGGATAGCGTGCCTCACCCTCGCTGCATGCGGGGGTGAGATGATGGACCACACCCTCGCCGGCGGCGAGGGTGGGATGGCGTGCCTCACCCCTCGCCAAGGGCGGGGGTGGGATGATGGACCACACCCTCGCTACAGGCGAGGGTGGGATGGCGTGCCTCACCCCTCGCCGAGGGTGGGGGTGGGATGATGGACCACACCCTCGCTACAGGCGGGGGTGGGATGGCGTGCCTCACCCCTCGCCGAGGGCGGGGGTGGGATGATGGACCACACCCTCGCTACAGGCGAGGGTGGGATGGCGTGCCTCACCCCTCGCCGAGGGCGGGGGTGGGATGATGGACTACACCCTCGCTACAGGCGGGGGTGGGATGGCGTGCCTCACCCCTCGCCGAGGGCGGGGGTGGGATGATGGACCACACCCTCGCTACAGGCGGGGGTGGGATGGCGTGCCTCACCCCTCGCCGAGGGCGGGGGTGGGATGATGGACCACACCCTCGCCGGCGGCGAGGGTGGGATGGCGTGCCTCACCCCTTGCCGTGGGCAGGGGTGGGATGATGGACCACACCTTCGCCGGTGGCGGGGGTGGGATGGCGTGCCTCACCCCTCGCTGTGGGCGGGGGTGGGATGATGGACCACACCCTCGCTGCAGGCGGGGGTGGGATGGCGTGCCTCACCCTCCTTGCGGGCGGGGGTGGGTATGAACTGGTTCCTCGAGCAGGACAGTCGTGTTGATTCATAGGAGCTGGTTCCTCGAGCAGGACAGCTGCCTTGTTGCTTCAAAACTGGTTCCTCGAGCAGGACAGTTGTGTCGAGTCGTAGGAGCTGGTTCCTCGAGCAGGACAGCTTCCGTATTGCTTCGAAACTGGTTCCTCGAGCAGGACAGTTGTGTTGATTCATAGGAGCTGGTTCCTCGAGCAGGACAGCTGCCTTGTTGCTTCCAAACTGGTTCCTCGAGCAGGACAGTTGTGTTGATTCATAGGAGCTGGTTCCTCGAGCAGGACAGCTTCCGTATTGCTTCGAAACTGGTTCCTCGAGCAGGACAGTTGTGTTGATTCATAGGAGCTGGTTCCTCGAGCAGGACAGCTGCCTTGTTGCTTCAAAACTGGTTCCTCGAGCAGGACAGTTGTGTTGATTCATAGGAGCTGGTTCCTCGAGCAGGACAGCTGCCTTGTTGCTTCAAAACTGGTTCCTCGAGCAGGACAGTTGTCTTAATGGTTACGAATTGGTTCCTCGAGTAGGACAGTTGCTTTGATACGAAGGACCTGGTTCCTCGAGTAGGACAGTTGCCCTAATGCTTCAGGACTGGTTCCTCGAGTAGGATAGTTACAGTAATGCTCCAAGCGGGACGGCGTGCCTCACCCTACTACGAGATTGATAGAGGATGTCAACTCCTCAGAGCCTGGGGGCACTCCCATAAGCTATCGCCAGCTGGTAACCCAGGTTTGGTTTCCAATTCTCCAGTACATTGCGTTTTGTTTTGTTTTTCTCCCTGAGCGACTGCGCGCACAGAGAAGAAAAACAAGGGGGCATGTTGGGAATGTAAAAACAGTGCTCGAAGAGGAGAACTCTCGAGGAGGCAAGTTTTTCTCAAGAGGAAAACCTCTTAGGAAGCAAGTCTTTTCTTAAAACGAAAAACTCTCAATAAAGCAAAGGCTCGTGGAGATGAGTTTCTCTCGAGGAGGTGAATTCTCGAAGAGACAAAAAAGTGAACAGGTAAGCTCTCGAGCGAGCAATCGAGCAAAGCACTCAAGGTAAGTAGAGTGAACAGGCAAGCTCTCGAGGGAGCAATCAAGCAAAGCACTCAAGGTTAGTACATGTGATTGGTAGTTTAAGGCATGTTGGTAAATACTTGAGGAGGCGGATAAGCGAGGGAACGATAGTGTCAATCGTTCAAAGACGATTGAAGAGAAAAGTACTCAATAATGAAGAAGGCATGTCAAAAGAAACGTATTACTGTTTTATTAAGGCTCATTACAAATATCAGTAGTTGGGACAATCCCGAAGGAGGAATCCAACAAGGGTAAGAGCAACAAGACTACGAGAAAGAAAGATGAGGAACTCAGAATGCGGAACAAAGGAGCAAATGAAAGCAACACTTGTCCTTTCAGACATTCATTTAGATCGAGGGGTAGAGGACATTTCCTCACCCCCATGGTCATGGCCCTCCGAAGCGCTGGATGCTGGTGAGGGGACGTCCCCAGGAAACATGCCTCGAATGGGAGAGTAGCACATAGGGGCAAATCCGTAGTAACGGTCGAATTCGTCGGGGCCAACATAGCACCTGTCCTCCTCTCTGGTCAAGGCTTGATTCCACCCCAGCCGAAAATTTTTGGCTGATACGCGCTTCATCTGAGCAGCCCCTCTCTCGAACTCTTCCTCCTTGCTCCGAGTTACTAAGTCCAAGTCGGCTTTCAATGTCGATATCTGACGATCTTTGTCCTCGAGGAGGTGACTTAGGTCCACCATTGTTTTCATCTGTTCGTTAAGCTCCTCTTCCTGGGATTTGAGTTGGCGACTCGCCTCGTCCAATTGTTGTTGTTGCTTCAACTGGAAGGCGTCGAGGCTGCGCAGGAAATGGTGAGACGCCATGAGGGCCTGTACAGGAAGGAAAGAACTAAATGAATAGAGCAAAAATCATTTGCGTCAAGGAGAAAGTAATGGGAAAAAGGAAAAAGTACTCACATCTAGCTGAGAAGCGCACATGTCATTGTAAAGCTCCGTAGGACTCATAGGAAGCAGTTCTGAATTGGGGCTCAGTGATGCAAAGGCACTGGCTACCGCTGACGCGGCCGGACCATTGGCAAACAAGGATTCTCCTGCCAGAACATAGGAGTTGTCGCGTTTCTTGAAACTTAATTCTAGGACTTTGGGTGGAGGAGGAGGCATCATGACCGACTGGGTCGCCGAGGACGCAGGGGCGCTTCGAGGGGACGGATGAGAGATGGTAGCTAGCACGGGTGGCGGAGTAAGATGAACCCTCTGCAGCGGAGAATGCAACGAAATGTCTCGAACCGGTTCCACTCGAGAGGAATGGGATGGGCCATTGCCAGCTACGAGATCTCCGACCTTACGTTTTCTCACCTTCCGAGGAGGAGGAACCGATTGAGGTAGCTCCCTTACCGAACAAGACGAAACTCCTTCATCCGAAACGTTATCCTGGGACCCTCCTTCCTCTACTTCAAGGCTTTCTCCTGCTTCATCCCCCTCGACAGTGACCACAGCGGAACAAGGAACTATTAAACGAAAGGTGTCCTTGACTTCGAGATACTCAGCAAATAGTGATTCGCACTCGTCGGATATGTAGAAATTGTCCTCAATCTGTACAACATGAAGCGCTAGTTCCTTCCCAGAGAGCGCATGGTCGATATATTCTTGGTAGCGGCCAAATAAAGCTGATGGGCGGTTGGATGCGGCCTCGAGAAGATTCTCACGAGTTATAAACTGAGAAGGAAACCACTTTCTTTGCACAAGGTGATTTTCTAACCACGCAATACGGCTGGGGGGAAGATTGACCTTGGCTTGAGAGAGTTTGTAAGCTGCGATTGAAACAAAAAAACAAGTGAAAGTTTATCGGCAGGCACCGTAGAGGGAATTAAGTACGGGGAGAAAACGGTAAAGATACGTACCAAGGTCGTCTGCGAACGCTCTCGGGGGCAAAAGATCTAGCTCAGGGGAGCGCCATCCACCAGTGATCAACAAGGCCCTGGATTTCCATCCTCGATAGTTATTGGATAAACCCCCGAACACCTTCATCTTCGGATATGGAGTAAAGTTAAAATATCTGAGTTTACCAATCCTGGCACAATTGTACAGATAAAGAAAATCTGAAAGTCCTAAGGAAACCCCCCACTTCCAACCCATGATTAAAAATGCAGATAGAAGAAGATAAGCATGCGGATTAAGTTGAAGTGGGTGCAAACCAAGTACGGCCCACATGAGTTGGAAGACGGGGTGTACGGGAAACCTGATAAATCTCAGGTGCTGAGGAGATAAAATCAAGGTACCAACGGGCAAGTTTTTGCCAGTGTAAATATCGGCGTCCGCAGGAACAGGCAAGAGCTTAACAGATTTCGGTATGGAGTACTCCTCGATGTACTTTTCGATGTCGCGATCCGTCGGTTTCCAAGGCACGGACTCCTCAACTCTTTCTGGAGTTTTCTTTTGGATTTTTGCTGAATCAGTGTGCTTGATGCGAACCATGGGTGCGGGAGGCAGAAACTACGAAGAACAAAAAGGTAGTTAATGTTCCTACGCATAAACGTGCAAAAGAAGGGAAATATATGTATCATATATCATAAGATAAAATCAAATAAAATGAAATAAAAGAAATAAAAAGGAAGAAACAGAAGACAAAGAAAAGAGAAGTACCAGGTCGGGTTCGAGCTAGGGGGCACGGACAGGTGAGGGAGGCTGACCGGCGGGGGAGTCGCCGGCGAAACTCAGGAGCACCGACCAGGGCCTGGGGCGACGTGGGTCTGCTGCACCAAGGATGGGTCGTGCACTGCTAGGGCCGTGGCCGGATCGTGCGGTGCTAGGGCCGTGGCCGGATCGCGCGGGGCTGGAGGCCGGGCAAAGTGGTGCTAAGACCCGACTGCGGGCTGGAACGGCAGCACGGCGACGAGGCTGGGCCGCACAGGTCTGGGGCCGATCGGGGTGTAGGCGAGCCGAGATCGAGCAGCTGGGGTCAAGAGTAGGCGTCGCCGGCGAAGTCGAAGATGGTGTGAGGAACCAACTGAAATTGGGATCTTCTTTATAGGGGTAATGCAGCGATAAATCATGGTATGATCAAAGGAGAATCCAGAGATTCTCGCAGCAACAAGGAGTCGGAAAATCCGGCCGGAATCATGCCGGATCCGGGTCGGAAGGAGGCCGGCTTGGGCCGCGGCGGAAATGGAGGCAAAACAGGGTCGGGGACCTATCCGGGTCGGGATGAACTCAGGCCTGGGGGTGGGGTAATCGGGTCGGGTCTGACCCGTTTCAAAAAAAAAAAAAAAAAAAAAAAAAAAAGGAAAAAAGAAGAAAACGAAAATTGGGCCTGGGTCGAGCTAGGTGTGACTTGACATAGGCTTAGAGGTTGGGCTCGTGAAATCTGAGGCCTTCTTTGGAGATGGTTTTCACAATGGGTGTCCAAGGGAGAAGCATGGGTGTCCAGAGAGAAGTCCAGATTTTGGGAAATTTCCTCTTTGGACAAATGTCCAAAGAGAAAATTTGGGGGCATTGTGGGGGTGGTCAACGAATTTGACCCTGCAATCAAGGCAATTAAAGAGAAGTAATGACAATAGTAAATGCAACGGTTAATGTAGCTGTAAATGCGACGATAAATGCGACATTCAGTATGACAATCATGGCCGCCAATAAGTGACGGTTATTGCAGGAGTAAATACGGCCTTAATGGTGGCGTGCCGCTCAAGTCACTACGGCTTGCTGTGCAAGTTTACTTGCAGCCCACGCCGAGGTACACCTATAAATAGGCTGCTCGACATCAAGGTAATGCATCGAATTCCAATTCACTCTACTCCACTACTAAGAAACGTACTGACTTAGGCATCGGAGAGTTTTCTGCAGGTACCCCCCCTCCTCCTCGAGCCGACGGTCAAACTTCGAGTCAACGCTCGAGGGAAGCTTCTCGATTGTTCCCGGTCAGCTCCCGCGCCAGTCCGCATTCATTGGTGAGTCAAACTCCTCTACGGAATTTTTCGACACCAACAGACCTTCGTTAATCAAACAATACAATAATTGTGTACAAGGAGGAAAAAAGATGAATCTAGTCTTACCTATAGAGATGAGAGCTTCAATTCAAAGATGGGAGATGCAGAGAGGGAGGCTGCACCGTGAGAGATAGAGAAGTAAAGAGTTTTCCTTCTCTTAGGTTTTATCTCTTAATTGTTTTTCCTTTTTAGATTAGCGCTTTGTTTTTTTTTTTTTTAACTCTCCCCGCCTTCGGTAAATGAAACCAAAACATCCCGCTTTTTTTTTTTTTTTTTCAATATGTCATTTATAATAATAAAAATGTTTTTATAAAAATAAAAATGGGTTTAGGGTATCTTTATTGCAATTATCTTAACGGTTTTCATTGTGGAGAGCTCCATGATATTTTGATCATACTTTAGCATAAACATAAACAATGCTTAAGTATATGAACAATGATTGAGTTTATGTAAAATAATGTAGTTTTTGGTTATCTTTTTTACGTGTTTTGCTATGTTCTCAATAAGAAGATTTCTTGTTTAGAGGAGATATCCTGTTAAGATGGAGATATCTAGTTAAGGCAGAAATATTTAATCGAGGTGGAAATATTCGCTCGAGGCTGAAAAATCTGGTCGAGGTGGAAATATCTAGTTGAGGTGGGAATATCTGATCAAGGTGGAAATATTCGATCAAGGCGTGAATATCTAATTGAGGAGGAAATAACTTGTAGAGGATGATCTCGATATGGGAAATAACTTGTAGAGGATGATCTCGATAGGATGAAACTCTTTAAGGAGGATTTGAGTGACGAGAGATTTGCTCAAGGAAAATAAATATTTAAAGACACTAATTTTTTTATAAATCTATATTTATATATCATACATTTCAAATAACAACCTCTATCAATTCAAAGAAAATGGGAAAATTGACCGTTGGATGTGATTATTACAATAAATTATGCGTGTGGTTAAAAATTTAGTCAATATCACCATAGTTTCGAACCCGATCGGATTGGTCAACCGTAGTCATTTGTATGTTTTCTTGGTTGACCGATGGAGTGACGACCGCGAAACGTGCTTATTTTTTTACATCACGTTTGTAAATATTTCATCGATGGATGTGCGTGGACATAAGATAAAAATTTCAATTTTAATTACAAATACGTTGGTCTATACCAATTTGCCTCCTAAAGTTGTATAACTTATACATTGCATTTAAATTGTTGAGGTTCATTCTAAAGCAAATATGAAGTGGAAAATGAATTTGGAGAAACCAACCGCTCGATGAAGAGATTGTAATGTTTTATGGTGGTTGTAAAAATTTCAGCCAATTTGGTTCTCGTTTCGAATTCGATCAACTAGGTCAAACTTAGTTACTATTATAAACCTATATTTATATCATATACACTCTAAAGAGCAACCTCTACCAATTCAAAGAAAATGGAAAAACCAACCGTTGGATATGATTATTACAATAAATTATGAGTGTGGTAAAAAATTTAGCTAATTTCACCTTATTTTAGAATCCGATCGAATTGGTCAACCATCGTCACTTGTATGTCTCCTTAGTTGACCGATGGCATGACGACTGCGAAATGTGCTTATTTTTTCACATCACGTCTGTAAATATTCCATCGATGGATGTGCGTGACCATAAGATAAAAACTTCAATTTTAATTACAAAGACGTTGACCTATACCAATTTGCCTCCTAAAGTTGTATTGACTTATACATTGCATTTAAATTATTGAGGTTCATTCTAAAACAACCATGAAATGGAAAATGAATTCGGAGAAACCAACCGCTCGATGGAGAGATTGTAATGTTTTATGATGGTTGTAGAAAATCCAGCCAATTTGGTTCTTGTTTCGAATTCGATCAGTTAGGTCAAACTTAGTTACTCTTATAAACCTATATTTATATATCATACAGTCCAAAGGGCAACCTCTATCAATTCAAATAAAATGGAAAAACCGACCATTGGATGAGATTATTATAATAAATTATCAGTGTGGTAAAAAATTTAGCTAATTTCACCATATTTTTGAATCCGATCGAATCGGTCAACCGTAGTCATGACATGTAAATATTGCACATATTCTATATAGAAGTATGAGAACATCTAATTTCACCATAAGCCAAATTACAACAAATTCACACTCACACAAAGAGACACACACACACACACATATATAATGATGATGTGGCACACTGAAGATTTCCAAATATATGTGCTGGGCCTTCTAGACATAAACTTGTAAAAGATGTAGCAGATTCCCGTCCAAGCTGAACTGCCTTCACTTAAATTACCATAACTCCTTCTAGAAAAGTCGGAATCGCAAACCGTAAAATTATTCAGAAACTAGACACATGGGGCTTTCCGTGCATATAGGGTACAGCTCCTAATTCTATCCGAGCAGTTCCCAGTAATTCAGCGAAGTTCGGTTCTAGACATGAACTTGTAAAAGATGTTGCAGATTCCCGTCCAAGCAGAACTGCCTTCACTTAAATTGCCATAACTCCTTCTAGAAAAGTCAGAATCGCAAACCGTAAAATTCCTCAGAAACTAGACACATGGGGCTTTCCGTGCATATAGGGTACAGTTCTTAATTCCATCCGAGAAGTTCTCAGTAATTCAGCGAAGTTAGGTGTTTTGCACAGCAGTTTCTGTGTTGCAGATTCTCGTTCAAGCTGAACTGCCTTCACTTAAATTGTCATAACTCCTTCTAGAAAAGTCGGAATCGCAAACCGTAAAATTATTTAGAAACTAGACACATGAGTCTTTCTGTGCATATATGGTACGGCTCCTAATTCCATCCGAGTAGTTCCCAGTAGTTCATCGAAGTTAGGTGTTCTGCACAACAGTTTCTGTGTTATTTATATAATATTTTTTGTTTGCGGGCTTTTAAGGGCCTGGCCTATGGCTGGCTTTTTTGACGGGCCGGGCCGGGCTTTTGGCCCTCCGGGCAGGCGGTCCTCCATCGGCCTAATTTTGGCATGCTCCTTCAGTTCTTCATATCTTACAATCTCATCTTCATGGAAGAAAGGAAACAATAGGATGTAAGATGTTAACCCACAGACCAGAGTTCTAGAGAGAGCTGCTATGAGAGAAACCTTATGTTAGGGTTTGGTCGTCATCTATTTATAATATTGGTATTGGTTTTTGTTTTATGTTTTATGTTTTATGTTTTTTAATTATTTTTTTCCGGTGCCAAGCCAAAAAAAAATATGGTTGACTTTTTTTAAGTACCGCCAATTCCCCCCTTAATTATAATTTTTTTCCCACCAAAATCTACAACGACGAAATCATTATTTCCTTAATAATTGCTTCTTTTTTACGAGGAAATAGTTCTCGTAAAAGACTGACTTTTAGCGAGGAAATCATACTTTTGTCGCGCCATTGAATTTGGCAGGTTTTACATAATTTTCCGCCAAACAAATAACGACGAAATCATTATTTCCTCCCTAATGATTTCTTTTGACGAGGAAATAGTTCCTCGTAAAAGACAGACTTTTAGCGAGGAAACTATACTTTTGTTGCCATTGAATTTGGAGGGTTTTACATAATTTTCTGCCAAACAAATAACGACAAAATCCTTATTTCCTCCCTAATTGCTTCTTTTGATGAGGAAATAGTTCCTCGTAAAAGGCGGACTTTTAGTGAGGAAACCATACTTTTGTCGCCCTTGAATTTGGCGGGTTTTACATAATTTTCCGCCAAACAAATAACGACGAAATTCTTATTTCCTCCCTAATTGCTTCTTTTGACGAGGAAATAGTTCCTCGTAAAAGACGGACTTTTAGTGAGGAAACCATACTTTTGTCACCCTTGAATTTGGCGCGTTTTACATAATTTTCCACCAAACAAATAACGACGAAATTCTTATTTCCTCCCTAATTGCTTCTTTTGACGAGGAAATAGTTCCTCGTAAAAGGCAGACTTTTAGTGAGGAAATCATACTTTTGTCGCCCTTGAATTTGGCGGGTTTTACATAATTTTCCGCCAAACAAATAACGACGAAATTCTTATTTCCTCCCTAATTGCTTCTTTTGACGAGGAAATAGTTCCTCGTAAAAGACAGACTTTTAGTGAGGAAACCATACTTTTGTCGCCCTTGAATTTGGCTGGTTTTACATAATTTTCCGCCAAACAAATAACGACGAAATTCTTATTTCCTCCCTAATTGCTTCTTTTGACGAGCAAATAGTTCCTCGTAAAAGACAGACTTTTAGTGAGGAAACCATACTTTTATCACCCTTGAATTTGGCGGGTTTTACATAATTTTCCGCCAAACAAATAACGACGAAATTCTTATTTCCTCCCTAATTGCTTCTTTTGACGAGCAAATAGTTCCTCGTATAAGACAGACTTTTAGTGAGGAAACCATACTTTTATCACCCTTGAATTTGGCGGGTTTTACATAATTTTCCGCCAAACAAATAACGACGAAATTCTTATTTCCTCCCTAATTGCTTCTTTTGACGAGCAAATAGTTCCTCGTAAAAGACAGACTTTTAGTGAGGAAACCATACTTTTGTCACCCTTGAATTTGGCGGGTTTTACATAATTTTCCGTCAAACAAATAACGACGAAATCCTAATTTCCTCCCTAATTGCTTCTTTTGACGAGGAAATAGTTCCTAGTAAAACACGTACTTTTAGCGAGGAAACCATAGTTTTGTCACCATTGAATCTGGCGGGTTTTACATAATTTTCCGCCAAAGTAATAACGACGAAATCATTATTTCCTCATTGAATATTATTTTCGCAATGAAAACATTCCTCACCCAAGTTTCATATTTCCTCGCTAATAACATGATGATTTAGAAGACCAAATTATGGTCACCTTTAGTGATGAACTAAAATATTCATCGTAGAAAGTGGAGTATAGTGAGGAAAATATGTTTCTCACAGAAAACCTAATGACATTTAGTGAGGAATCGAAATATTCCTCGTAAAAAGTGACATTTACTGAGGAAAATAAATTCCTCGCAAAAAACTTAGTCGCTACACTTAGTGGCGTAAGGGTATATTACGGGAGTAATGGGAGTACTTTAGCCTGGGAGGCTCACTCGTATGGCTATCGTCTTCCCCTACTCACTTTACTATTTTTGACTAGCGGGGCTAGTTCGATTTCTGTTTAACCAGCGGGGCTGGTCCTACTTTCTTGAGTACCGGAGTTTCAATCTTTTCTTTTAGTTTGTGACTTGCGGGGCTAGTCGGTTTTTCTTGTACAGAACTTCTCTTGTTTTGTTGTCCTCAAACATTGCATGCATCGGGAGTTTTTAGAGAAATAAATGGGGAAAGTATTAAATTCCTTTTGTTAAAATTTGTTTATTTTTGTCCACTCACGCTAACGTGTTTTTCAATACTTTTCCCCTGGGCCCTTCGGTTTCAAATGCCCAGTTTACAGTATTGCTGCTCGGCGTTCAGGAGTGAGCCATAGTGACCGCATCCGCTTCCGTCATCACATTTCGTAGGTTACCTGTTTAACCTACTGTACTCTATGTTAATTTACGTTCCTAGATTTGCTCTGATTACTATGGGATTTGTGACCCAGACTTGTAATGAATTATATTTGAGGTCTACGACCTAACTTTGTGAATTGTAGTATCCTAAATCTTGGAGTTTCTTAGACTTGAAGTACTTGATACACTATTATTATTTTTGAGTTTGGGTTGGTTGAATGATGGGAGCAGGGTGGCTCCAGAAGTATGTGGTTGGATTATTAGAAGTGAAATTTGTTTTCCGCAGGTTTTTGGGTTGTCCCTTTTTAAGGGAGGTTATGCCGAAATTTTTGGTAAACCTTCTTTAAAAGTGGGTCCCGCAGGGCCACTTCGGATTCCAGGTGGAATCCGGGGCGGGTCTTGTCACTTTCTTTGTTAGTTTAGTGTATTTTCTCGTTATTTACGTTGTTTACTTGTTTTATAGGTATTTGGAGCAAAGAAGGAGAAAAGAAGTAGAAGAGGGACTAAAAGGCAAAATCGGCAAATCTGCCTGTGCAGATCAGTCAACTTTGACAGATCACTGAGACCAGCTCAGAACGATTCAGAGGATTATCTTTATATTCATGGAAAGCTTCGGATGTCTAGTTTCCAGGTCTTTTTACGGCTTGTCGATATCATTTTTCTAGAGGAAGTTATGGCCGATTTAGTACAAGAAAGTCAGGCTGCGCGTGAATCTGAGGTTGGACGGGAATTTATGTTTCGAGGCCCAAATCACACCAAGAAGCCCGAAGACGAGTTTCTGCTTCATATTCCGACTTATGATGGACAATTGGCATGATGTGAATGGTTGGAATAAGTCATCAAGTTCAAGAGCCAATAGGAAAACTTCACCTAAGCACGTGAACCCTAATTCTTTTAGGTTTTGGATTTCCTACACAACAAGAAAGATGAAGGCAACCTCTAAGCATATAAAAGGGGATCAATCTGCAGCAGCTCCTGTGCAGTGCAAGTGAGGGAATCAAATATTTTTTATTTTCTTTTAACAAATTACTGTGGAGTGGATAAAAATTAGGGCCCAGCATAGGTACTTTACCTGAAAAGCCAAGAGCTCTCTTTCTAGCAAAGAAACTCCGGAAGAGAAGAGAGCTAGCTAGAGTAAATAGATGCAGAAAACTTTTGGAAAGAGAAAGGCACTTGAAAAAAGAACTGAAGTCTTGCTTTGACCTTATTTCCATTAACAACTTATACAAGCATTCCTCAACTAAGTGTAAAGGTCCCATATTTGTCTATAAACAATAGTAAAGTCAAACCTTCAAACATTTCCAGAATCCAGATTGTAACGAACTTTGGAACTACAGAATTCTAGTAAGGCTAAATTAGTTCTTGTGCACGGTCTTCATTATTTTGAAGGTTTTATTCTATTTCATTGCTTGCTAATTGTTACAACTTATAGGTAGTTAGGATTTGTTTGCCTTGCTACCGTCACTGCATCTAGTGGATGTTCTGTAATCTGTATATTGATCGACTTGCATTGCCAATTGGTGTTCCCCACATTATGCTTTAGTTTACCTTTGGCAAATGTTCTGATTCTGCTTTTCTTGTGTGTAATTAATTAATAATGTTTTTGTTCTGACTTTATTATTGTCTTTTGTGGCTCTTTGTCTGTTGATTCCAGTCTAATTTCAGAACAAGTATTAGAAAGTGAAAAACAAGTGAACTCCATGAAATGTGGTTCTGCAATTACCTTTCATTTGTTTTCTCTTTCAACTGAAAAATACTTGTGCTGATGAAAGAGAAGAAGATGGTAAACTTCGGCATCCAGCGGACTCTCCTTCATGGAAGCTTGTAGACCACATGTGGCCAGATTTTGGGGATGACCATAGAAACCTTCGATTGGCAATTTCAGCAGATGGAATAAATCCTCATGGTTCTCTTATGGTCACCTATAACCTACCACTGTGGTTGTGTATGAAAAGAAAATTTATTATGCTAACAATGTTAATATCTGGTCCTAAACAGCCCGGTAATGACATTGATGTCTATTTGGCACCATTAGTAGAAGATTTAAAAACTTTGTGGGATGTTGGTGTTAAGGCATATGATGCATATAGACAAGAGAGCTTTATGTTAAAGGCTATTTTGCTATGGACAATAAATGACTTCCCTGCATATGGGAATTTGTGTGGTTGTAGTGTCAAGGGATATAAAGCATGTCCAATTTGCAGTGATAATACACATTCTGAATGGCTAAAGTTTGGTAATAAGATTTCATTTGCTGGCCATAGAAAATATCTGCCGAGTGATCATGTTTTCAGGAAACAAAAGACCTCATTTAATGGTCAACAAGAGTTTGGAACAGTTCCACATCCTTTAAGCGGGGAGGAAATTCTTGAAAGAGTCAAAGGGATTGAATCATCATGGGGGAAGAAGCTGTTGAATTCCAAAAGACCAAAGGTCAAAGTTCAACTTGGAAAAAGAAAGGCCAGCGATGAAGTTAATGTTTCCAAAAAAAAAGTGGTCAATGATCAGCTTACCACTTGCTGGAAAAAAAAAATCAATATTCTTTGATCTACCGTATTGGAGTTCATTGCATGTTAGACTACAATAGCTTCACGCGAGTTATGTTTAAATGTGATTGGGTTGCAAACAGTAAGAAAGGGATAAAAGTAGAGGATTTTGGATTCACCTTAGTTGACCTTAGTAAGATTGGGCACAAGTCTGATTCTTTTGTTTTAGCTGATCTTGTGCAAAAAGTATTTTACATTGAAGATCCAGCAGACTCAAGGTGGTCAGTTGTATTGCAAGCACCTCAATTGGACTGGTTAAATGAAGATGAGCTAGGAGATACTACACTTGATCATCAATCTTTTCCCCATGCACTGCCATCTGTTAATACATTCGATATAATGACTGAGAATGATGCAGTTTATGTGAGAAATGATTGTGAAGGCACATGGGTCGAAGAGCATATAATTGACTAACTTCTACTTTAGATAATTAACGGATTCATGATGTTGTTGTTGGCATGATGCTAGTTCTGATCTTATTTGCTTCATGTTAGTTCATTTGCTTGACGTTTAGTACTGATGTGTTTTTGTGTTATATTGACTTGCTGAACTGTTTTGTATTGATGTGGTTTTGCTGATCTGTTTTTGTTTTTGATTTTTTCAGGTGTTAAGATATGGATTCAGAAGAAAAAAATCATGCCACTGAAGATGACTTGCCATCTGACGAGAAGAAGAGAAGAGGTCCAACTCTCATGTCTGATATTATTCATGGTAGGTGTAAGGGGGCTCGAATGGAAGTGACATATAACAAAAAGGGGCAACCAATTGGTCTTGGAGGGAAGAGGCTAGCTACTTTTATTGGGGTAATGGCTCGAACTACTATCCCAATCACATATGAGACTTGGCCAGCAGTGAAGAATTCACTTAAAGAAATGATATGGAGCATGGTTCAGGTATGTGCAGCATTAGTAAAAAAATTTCCTTGTAATTTTTGTTTGTACCTTGAATAAATTTTGATAATGAGTCAATACTTGTCTTCTTGCATATTTCCAGAAATCATTCATTGTGGATCCAAGAAGCAAGAAAGATGTCTTGAGTAGTGCAAGAAGGAAATGGAAATCATTCAAGAGCACTTTAACTACAAAATATATATTGAAGTATAAAGATCGGCGCAGCCTTCGATCCTAAAGAAAAAACCTGAAGAATATGAGTTTATTACTCAACCTGAGTGGGAAGCTTTTGTGAAGTCTCGATTAACTCCGGAATTTTTGGTAGGCCACATCTTTTGTTTAACATTAGCTTTAAGTGTCCTCTTTCTATTACTTAATTTTTTGTACTGATGAGTCATTGTTAGGCATTTAAACTGTTAAAATCTCAAGCTTTTGGTTTGTGTTAATAGGAAATTCATGAGGACCACTCAAAGAGACTAGCTTTGCATGAGTATGATCATCGAATGTCTAGGAAAGGCTATGCTAATTTGGAAGAGAAACTAGTAAGCAGATTTTTGGTATGAATATGTTGATGTACACTTATGCATGTGGATATGATCTAATTACATGTTTATGTATACAGAAAATGGAGTTAGGGACTGAAGACGATATTGATAGAGCCATCTTATGGAAGAAAGGGCGTGTCTATAAAGATGGTAACTATTTGAGTGAGACAACCAAACAACGTGTTGAGAAAATTGTGAGTTGAGATTTATCAGACTTAATCACCTTAAATATTACGTTTACATGGTTACATCATTTTAGATAGTTAAGTATTCATTGGTGTTTCTAATCTGTCTTAGGATGCTTTAACGAAAGATGTGAGGGAGGGAATTGTGTCCGCTGTTAGTAGAAACGACATTTTGACTCAAGCTTTGGAGACACCTGAGCAATCGGGCAGTGTAAGAGGTGCTGGACAATTTGTTACACATAAGGTGTACTTTAATACATCTAGATATAAGCCTGCAACCAAGACACAATTGTTGGAACAGCAGTTGGAATTGATAAAAAACCAGATCAACATGTTTACTTTATTATTGGATCCCGAGAAGTTGGATCCAGTTAAACTAAACATGATGCGAGACATGTTCAGATCTAATAATGGATCTGAAAAAGCTAGTTGCTCCGTCGACAAGGAGAAAAATAAGTCTTCTAAGGAGGAGGTATCTAAGGTGGCATCGGAGAAAGAAAATGAGAAAAAAGCTACTGCCAAAAAGGTTCAAAAAATGGATGATACTCCACCTCCAATTGACAGCAGTAGAGAGAGCAAGAAGGTACATAAATTCTTATAATTTATTTATCTTTTTCTCATTTGTATCTTCTTGACATTTTTTATATTTTCATGGAAGGCAAAACAATTGTATAAAGGGGGACTGATGATGAGGCAGAGAGGAGCATTGGAAGATGACAATGTGATAACTTCAACAGAGAAAACATATATTCCTATTGAGACAACAAATGTTGTAAAAAAGGTATGTAACTTTGTGACCTGTGCATTCTTCTACTTGTATTATTCATTATAAGTATCTTTGGTATGTTGTTCACTATAAGCTTATGATTTCAATTCAATTATTTAAGGGGAAAAAATGCAAGCTAGTAGTAGACACCAAAGATAACATTGTTGCAATGGGAACTGTAATAATGTTGGATGGGCCGATACATGGAGTGCCACTAGGAGCAGAAAATATACGTATCTCAGTTGATGTGCCCATCAAGGAAGATGCTAAACTCCCCATCCCAAATGTGTCAGCTGAAATTTTTACAGTAAAGCAAGCTACCGGTACTCATGCCGCTTGGCCTCGACATCATGTTTTAATGTCACATGAAGAGGTATATAGTAAGTTGATTATAATTCCATCATAGAAGTTAAATATGGTATTTACATGGTATTTTAATTCAGATTTAGAACTCAATGAGCACTTGGAAGTATTCGAGTAGAGCACCATGCAGACAAGCAACATACAAGATGCCTGTGTCTGTGCATCTTCTACTGCATTTGGCAAGAACAATGGATGAATCTATAGCAGTGTCGGTCCCAATGGAAGAAGGTGTGTTTGGCAATGACCACAATACATTCATAAACATTAACGACATCATCCAATTTTGTTCGATGCAGCCAATCCAATATCCACTATTTGCATTTCTATCTACATGAGGTTAGAGACTTTTACATGTTTAATGAATAATTCGCATGCTAGGTTTGAAAAAAAAAATTTATAGGTCTTTTTCTTTTATGTAGACACCTCTGGTCATTATTGAAAATGAAGAATGAGGATCACTTGTATGCATTTGTGGATCCTGGCCGCATCTCTAATGAAGCTGGAAAGGTTGAGGCTAGATCATGTGCGCTATCACATAGATTAGAATCTGCCCAATTAGATCAGTTAATTCTTGCTCCTTATAATACAGGGTATGTTTATTGCTATATGACATTTCATAGTTATTTTCTTGGGAGATGCATGCACTATGAAGTAGAGAGTTCATTTTATTTTTTAATGCAGGAATCATTGGTTATTGGCTGCCATTAACCTGTTTACTACATTGGTGTATTACTTCCGACCCATTGAGTAACATTAACATCAATCCAGGCATGAAGAACATTATAGAGCTGTAATAATTCTGTCCTCTACTTTTCATTTCGAAAATTGAATAAAATGATATGCTGGAGTGGTCATCAGATCATTGGCTTACTATTTTGTTACTGAGCTCTTCATGATGTAGTTCCATTAAGATGTTTAATGCTCAAAAGGGAAGAAAGAATCGTAAAGCAGTTCATTGGGAGGTGGTTAAGGTACATTTCTACTTTTATTATTTCCTTTGATCTGATGGTACACCAATACATACGCTGCAATATTGATATTCAATTATTCTGTAGTGTCCTAGACAACCTGGATCGGTGGAATGTGGATATTATGTCATGAAGTACATGAAAGAAATTATTGGTACTCCAAGCAGCTCAATTTTAAATATGGTTAGTAATACTATCTCAGTGGTTAGTAATAAGGCTAATTAGCTCAGTTCTGTGTACTAGTTGCATGTTTTGATTAGTTGTAACCTAGTTTTGTGTACTGGTTGTTTTGATCAGTTTTAGCTTAATTTTGTGTACTGGTTGTAGCTCGATCAGTTTTGTGTACTAGTTGTTTTGATCAGTTTTAGCTCAGTTTTGTGTATTGCTTGCATGCTTTGATTAGTTGTATCTCAATTTTGTGTAATGGTTGTTTCAACATAGTTGTACATCAATTTTGTGTACTGCTTTGCATGTTTTGATTAGTTGTGATTGCTTACTAGCAGGTTGCTTCTTGATATGGTCATAATCCTTTTATTGTAATATCCACTGTATATATATATGATGATGTAATAAATATATCTATTGATTGATCATTTCAGTTTGAGGGAAAAGAGACTTACACTCAAGAAGAGATTGATGTAGTTCGAATAGAGTGGGCGGAGCAGGTTGATGGATATATCCAAGATGCATGAAGTAAAATAGTCAGCATGTAAGTATCTATATTCCTTATTTCTGGTATGAATTTGAGTTATATATGTAGCGTGCAATAGCTAGCTTTGAATTATGTGTGTTACACACAGTATTATGTGTGTTACACACAGTATTATGTGTGTTACACACAGTAGTAGTAGTATTAGTAGTAGTAGTACATTAATTCTGGATGTTGGATTTGTTGTTTTTGCAGGTATTACTTGTTTTGGATGGTATGAATTGAGTTATATATGTAGCAGCTGCGACTAGCTTTGAATTCTGTAGTTAGCTTCAAATCACTAGTAGTAGTACATTCTGGTGTTGGACTTGTTGTTTCTGCATACTACTTCTTTTGGATCTTAGACATGTATTGATGGGTGTTCTATATATATATATGGACTTGTTTGATGTAAACTTGATGTTATGCGCACAATTTTTATAATATGAGATCGTATTTCCTTATGGATTTAATGACTCCATTTTCAGAACTTTGAGGACAAAGTTTTAGGTGTCTTGGTATATAAAACATGACACATATGGGAATGTACTTTTGTGTCCTCTAATGAATTTAAGGACAATGTTTACAGATATTTTAGGACACAAAATGTGTGTCCTTGTATAGAAAAGAGGACACATTTGATAGTGTATTTTTTGTGTCCTCTTATAGATTTAAGGACTTTATTTCCAGATTTTTTAGGACACAATTTATGCGTTCTTGTATAAAATAGAGGATACATTTGAGAGTGTTGTTTTTTTGTCCTCTCTTAGATTTAAGGACTCCATTATCAGAGCTTTTAGGACACAGATTGTGTGTCCTTGTAGAGAAAAGAGGACACTTATTTGATAATATAAGGATGTAATTTAGGTGTCCTCTTATGGATATAAGGACACCATGTCCAAAGCTATTAGGACACATTAACTGTGTCCTCGTATAGATAAGAGGACACATTTCCAGTGTCCTTGTTTGGGACTTATGATGACTCCCGGATAGATGACTCTTTTTTAAAGAGTCCTTGTATGTATTTAAGGACACCGTTTCAATGTCCTTAAATGGTGTTTTTCTAGTAGTGGCAATGAACCACTTGGTCTGTTTCATCAATCACTGTCACTTTAATGAACAAAGGATTTCAACTCACCCAAATTCTTCCAAGGTGATGGCTAAAATAGTTGTGAGAGAAATCCCAATTCCCAAACACAGATCGAGCAATTGAGTCAAAGTTTGAAGCTTGGACTCTAGTTTCAACTAAACCAATAAGACAACTTATGAGAAGTAATAAAAATTTTCACACCCAACTGCTTAGAGTAATCATTAAGGCCCCTAACATTCCAACAAGCAAGATTAATCATGAGAGCTAAAGAGGTCTGTACCCGGGTAGATGTATTACCCTTACCACGACCCTTGCGTTTAACCTTTTCCTTAGTAGGGAACTTCTTATCAGGGAGCATATCAACATTCTTCCCTTTAATTTTATCAGGCCACTGTGAAGTATCAGGCAAAGCCGTATTAACTAAGTCCACCAAAAGAACATCATCCTCCAAGTCAAGAGAGGCAAAGGCATTGTTGGTGCCAACACCACCAATGGTTGGGGCAAGAGTACGTTGAACAGAGGTGGTGGCAGTACGCTTAGGAACAGCGAAACTTCCCTTATCAATTTGATCATCTGAAACAGGACATGATAAAATAGGATCGGAATTGGAAGTATCAACCTGGTCAGTAATCCCCACCACACTAGGGTCAATGTTAGCTACACAAGAATCAATCATATTAAGAATCGGAGCAGAATCAACAAAATTATTACTCCTATTGTTGGAGCCTATAGGCTTATTCGAGTGGGTAGCAGGTTGAGAAACCAGAATTTTCTCAACCACCGATCGAGCTTGAGGGCACGGGGCCGCTACATACCCAAAGACCTTGCACTTTAAGCACATCTTAGACCTCCACTGGTACTCAACTCTGATCTCAGCGACTACGGGATCACCATCATCACATCCAAGATTAAGAGCAAGGTCAAAAGTATCAACCAACTCTTCAGAAGCATTTACCTCAACACAGATGCGAGCATACGAAATTCTTTTCTTACTCTCAGTAAGAGAATCAACATAAAGAGGCTTACCAATGGCACTACACTACACCAAAAACTGTATCACACGACGGTGAAAAAACGTCGTCTGATTTGAAGACTCACCGTCGTCTATCTCGATGTTGTCTGATGAAAAATCAGACGACGGTGAATTCACCGTTGTATGATACAAAGTCAGTCGACGTATATTTCTTAACACCGTTGTCCAAGAACTCGACAGATGCCGGACGCACCCATGCGCAGCACTTGTGCGCAGCAGTTCACACAACAGAATTTGCTTTTATACTGTTGTGGGTTGAATTTTCATACAACGGTTTTGTAGTTTAGTTGTTGTGTGATTAAAAGTAAGACAACTATGTTCTAGTATTTTCTGTTGTATGAGCTTAAAACTAGACGACGTTACTTACTGAAATCCATTGTGTGATATCTATGAATGAGTTAAATTAGACGACGTTACTTGTTGAAATCCATTGTGTGATACCTATCAATGCGTTGTGTGAATACCCAGAATTTTTGGTTCAGACAACGTTGGTTGACATTTTTGAAAATCTGTTGTATGATTGCTGCAAACATCCGTTCTCTGAATTAATTTGTGCATTAATTTGGTCCATTTTACCTAATAAACAGTGACAATATCTTTCAAGCAATCCATCATAATCCAACATTCTGTACATAAAACTGCAAAAGACAGTATTTCCCAAATAAAATTGTCCAAATTTCAAGCCAACAATAAAAGAAGAAAAGCATTCCTAACTAGCTACACATGAATCAAAAGCTGATATAATATCTTTTCACTTCAACAAAACCTTCATGTGTCACTTTACCAAGCATCTTGTGTACTATATTCTTATTTGCATCACCTCCAAGCTTGTTGTGAAGCTTCACAAGTTAGCACATATTGTAGCACCAAAAGGAATATTCCTATTTGTTTGTGGTGTTGAGTAGAACAAATCTGAATGATTCTTCTAGGATTTGGATATTGGAGTGCGAAAAACCGTTTCCTCTATATCTACATCTTCACCATTCAAAATCCTGCGCAAGGTTTCCCATCACTTATCAAATACTAAATTACCAATACATGTCATAATAATTTGATGTCGATAGATAAGTCAGACTGGTGATTGTATCAGCTAAGATAGAGGTACATTTGAACATTATACACATTTAATTAATGAGACAAATAAGCAAATCGTAATCTACCAATGAGACTAAGCAGCTTAAATGATAGAGCAAACCTGAAATGCACAGGAGCATAAGTTCGAAAAAGTACATAAGTATTGCTCATATTGACTTCACTATCAATCCAATCAATCAAAGTTTCCATTGATCTCTGGTATGCAGTTTAACTTGAAAAAGTCAAATTAACAAATTAATAATAAGCCTCTAGTTGTGAAGGGTACCGGTAGATGCCGGATGGTTTGTAATCAAAAGCATATTTAAATGTTGTAGCAGCTGCACCATATATCCCAGAGAAAATTGCAAACAATTGAGTAACAATATGGGTATCTTTCAATATTTTCTTATGATAAAGATATGAAACCAATATACTGAAATGAATTGACTGATAAGTGGATTACCTTGTGAACCCACTCAAACTCCCCGCCTCTAGGATCAAATGTCCCGTGCTGCAGACTGATCAATTTAAGGGTAAAACGAGGACCACATTCCTGAGTGTTTAAGACAGGAAAGACCGTTAAGATCTACATTTATAAATGATACAATAAAGAATAAAGAAATAAACGTAAACTGCATGCTATGGTAGATGTGGCAATACCCTGCCTTCTTATGTCACATAAATGGACCAAGAACGAAGCATAAGGACATTTCAAGTGGTGGAGGAAATTCAGCCAGGGACCTGGGCCAAACCAGATCTAGACAAGAAAGCAAATGCAAGAGGAACAAATAAATAATTGACACCAACCTGTACACTATTATACCTGAGGTGAAAAACAAATATATCCAAACTTCAAAACGATATTTGTACACAAAAAAACAATCAGGCCTCTTTTGAAATGCTGTCCTTGACTTATGGAATACTAATTGAAGAAAAATCACCACATTTCATCTTGGAAAGTAAGATTGACATTCAACATTCAACCAATACAAGCTAATGGAAACTGAAAGTCACCATGATACTCCAAACTCTCAGCTAACAGTGCATATTTGTTTTTTTATATCAATTTACCAATAACAAACAATATGGAAAAGGTTTCACCTTCAAGACTTGGCTCGGAGTTTCATTTTTCATCTATGGATTTTGGTTCCTGATAAAAAAGAAGACCACTTTAATTACCTGTTGTGAACTTGGATTGCGACCTGCAGAGTATAAAAGTAAAAGTGGATTTCAAAAGATGAAACTGGTACTCAAGATGGAGCTAGTTCGAAACAAAGAACCGCTTCATTTCCAAACACGACCCTGAAACCGAAAAAATCAAACGGATTATATGATTATATGGACTACCTGGCTTATCACCATTTTGGCTAAAACAGGGTTTGCTTGGAGAGCTTGTTCATAGACAATCCAATTATGTTCAGGTACATACTTCAGTATCTCGTAAAGGGTCCATCCCTGAAAAATAGCTCAAAATTAGTTCTAACAAGAAAAATGCTACATACATACAGAGACAAACCCCTCATTCAATGAGGAAAGAACTCGAGTTTGGTTGAGCTCATCATTAAGTTCCAAACCCAGCAGATACTTTGTATAGTCTAGTAACATCAATAACGTATTCACGATCAACTAAATCCAGCAAGAAAGCTTAGAACTTCACACCTATCATGAACAATTACAGCTTCACATAGAGAATTTTAATGACCAATATGATCAGAAAAATAAATAAAGATCAATACTTTAAGCTCAGTGAGTGGAGAGAGAACAATTAATACATGAGGTGCTGCAGTTGTTTGAAAGAATCCAAATCCTGAGCATCAATTAGGGTTTTAAATTCATTCGATATCTCCACTATGTATCATTAGGTCTCACTGTAGAGACATTAAGCATATCATTCACATGCCCACCAGGCAGGCTATATCATTGCCTTTTCCCCAATAACCCCAGAAAATTTGAAGGAATCAGAAGAAGTAAGAAACAAAAAGAAAATAACATCTCATGAGCCAAGTATATATGTAATGGAACTAACTACATGAATTTCAGGAGTCCCCTCTGTAAAAAATCCTGATCAAGATTACGTTTATCTTAGCTTCTTTCTTTCTTTGTAGCGAACTACTTGCTTCCTCCTTTTATCTTGCCCTATTCATTTCTGATTACAAGGAACCGTCTCTGTTTCGAATCATTTTTCCCTATCGTTTCAAACTTAGCCTTCACTGTTTTATACATGATGCAACTTATCATGGCAGTATGATAGCACAAATTCATTCAAGAAATGTTAAAAGAGGAAAATCTGGTAGATGCATGGAATCAGAAAATTCAAATAAAAGATCAAGGAAAGGGAAATACTTCTTATGCCCTCCTCTAGGACCTCTACCACCTTCGCTGCTCCTTCCAGATTTCGCACCACCATCAAGACTTGGAGCAGGCATGGCACTTGCGGCAACACCATCTGAGGCTGAAATAATTATGTCCTTATAAAATTATGAAACCTTTCAGAGGACAAACTGTGTAAAAAACATATACTCAACAACTGTAGTTTGACGTGTAAAAACCAAAAACTCAACAAGATGGAAAAGGGATAAAAGTAGAATACCAAGCCAGAGCTCTGCACCAATTTTTTTTCAAATATTGATCAAGCTGTTGTATGTGTGTATCAACCTGAACATTAATTACAGATAGAAATTATCAGGGGAAAAAAGACATTAAATAATGATACATTTTGTACAATTACTACAATTTTCAAAAGTATGAGCAGTTTAATTATTTTTTTATATTTTTTTATAATGTACAGAAAAGCGGACAAGATATCCACAGAGAAAAAACATCTATGTACACCAGCTAGAACACCAATCATAACAACAGACCAATTTCTATACACTCATGTTGGGGAGTCTTTCTAATTACGGAACCAAACACACAGACTTCAACATAAATTAAGAGGTTGCAATTGCAGGATTTGAACTTCCTATCCCCACCATGATACCATGATAACTTCTGTTGGTTACTTCCCAAATGAATGGACTATTACAGTGCAAATCCCAAGTTCCTTATAAAAGATTAAAACCTCTGCAGCAGATGCCTTAACAAGAGATCTGGGATAACAATTTTCCATGCAAATTGTACTCGATAAATTGGTTCCATAGAATTAGTGCAGAAAACTAGAAGTGTAACATAGAGAACAATCAACAGAATAAGAAGAAAAAGAAGAAGATGAGAGGGAGAGGGAGAGAGATAGAGAGAGAGAGAGAGAGAGAGAGAGAGAGACTTACATTTGTGCTTAACTTCTCCACCTGAGACCCGATCCTCATCTTCGGCGCATTTTGAAAGGGAATAAACCGAAATCAGAGAGTAAATTTGTTGCGATTCTTCTCTGCAACAAATCAACCAGAACACACAGATAAGATTAAGCAAATTCAGAAGCGAAATTAGATGTAGAAGATGATGGAATTCGTTGGAGATAGGGACCTTACCGGATTGAGAAGCCTTGAATTGATTCAGATCTTTAGCCATAGAGAGAGAGAGAGAGGAGGGTAATGCAAAGCGGAGCTTCAATTATCCATTAGGTAGACGGAGTTGAAGGCGGGTTTGGAGAAGTGAAGAGCGAGCACAAATTCGAACCCCAATTTCCCGCAGAGAGCGCTCTCAAAACACTGTTGAAGCGAGCACTCTGCCTGTCCCGAAAAGCCATTGAAACGCCGCCGCCGCTACTGCTCATTGCCGTCGTCTTCCCATCTCACCCCATTAGACGGCTTGAGAATCGATGACATCGTAGTCGGCTCCCTGTAAGGTGGAGGATTTGGGATTTAGGGATTTAGAGGGTTGAAATTAAGTGTGGAATTGGAAACTGGGGAGAGAGGGCTGAGAGAGGTTTCACGAGATAGAGAGCTTTCGCGGAGGACTGAGAGATTCACGAGAGAGATCGAGGTTTCACAAGAGAGAGAGAGAGAGAGAGAGAGAGAGAGAGAGAGAGAGGCGTTTCGGGGAGGCTATTCGAGAGAGAGGGTTGAGAGGCTTTGTATTGCATGCTAGGTTTTGTTTTCCTTCTCTCTTTGTTTTCTTTAGACCACAATGTAATTGACCTAGCAAAAAATTGCAAAGGTACTCACACAACAGAAACTTCACCAACTGTCGTCTGAGTGCAGCACTAAAAATCAAAATGTGAAATCATGGAGGGAAACATGGCGCCTACAACATTTTGGCTCAAAATGTTGCCGCCCAGTTCCAAGTTCACACAACAGAAAATCTTAAATCTGTTGTACAATTTCTACGGCTTGCACTAGGCCTATCTAGGGGAAGACATTCAAGCAAGCTTCCTCAAACTTTGGTGCTCAATTTTTCAATCATACAACGGAAATAGTGAAATCCGTTGTACCTAGTACCCCAAATTTTGGTGTTTCAAGAGGCAACCAAGACTCCAAAGTGGAGGGAAATCTACCGCTAAATTTTTTAAGACTCAGACGACGGACAATACTTAATTCCGTTGTGCAATGTAGTTCTGATAAAAAAAGTTATCACTTTGTTGACATTCACACAACAGAACATCACTAATACCGTTGTACAATAGAGTTTACTTAAACACACGACGGATGATTTCTGTTTCGTTGTGTGATTGGTGTTGTGTGATGCAGTTTTTGGTGTAGTGCTAGCAACATAGCTAAACCCTTCAGCATTCCAAAATTCCAAAGGAATATTGAAGAATTTAATCCAAACGGGAACGGAGGAGTGACGATCCTTGCACAAAATCATCCCAGGACGCCATTTCTTCAAAATCACAGTCCTCCTAGAAATATGCCACGGACCAGATTCTAAAACCTCCAAACAAGAACCCTTATCAGTGAACTTGAAGAAATAAAATCCTCCATCATTTGCAAGCACCTCAACAAGTCCAAATTTGGACCAAAGCCTACGAGCAATGCTACTGACAGTAGAGAAAGGGAGACGCTTTTCAATAAAATAACCCACAAAACAAAACTGCCAGTCCTTGGCACCCTCAACAGCCGCCTCCAAAGGAGGAGACACCACTCTTCTAGAACCCACAACCTTGGGCTTACAATAGTGGGGTTGCATAGCACTACTATGATTCGAAATTGGGCCTCTAACAATATTACTAAAAGTTGTCCCCTCATTAGCCCCAGGCCCAATGGGTACAAACACGCCAAAAGGAGAAGTTGGTATTGAGCTTCCAGCAACGTGACCAGCCTTGGTATTGCACAAATCCACATGCAGATCTAAACCACCATCCTCCGTCGAACTAGCCACCTTCGTCGGAGGAGGAGGATTACACAAATCTTGGTCGGGGACCAAAGGATGACTATTCACTACAAGAATAAGTTAATCACACGACACTCATCACACGACACATGAGTTTTTGCTGTCGTCTGAGTTAGTCAGACGACAGATTTTTTAAATCGGTCGTCTCATCTCTACTCATCCAACACATGATCATTTCATAAATTTGATAGATTTCAGACGACACTAACAAAGATATCTATTGTCTGAATAACCGGAAAAAAAAAAAAAACATTAATTTATATTTATTTTTTTCCCCTCTCAAAACACCCAAAACCTTTCCGCCAAAAAAAAAAAAAAAAAAAACACCCAAAACCTAACCTAGCAGTAAACCCGAGTTCCCTCCTTAGCAAAAAATTTGGGTCAACTCTCTCTCTCAGCCTCCCTCCGACTCACCATCGCTCTCACCCTCAATCACCATCGCTCTCACCCTTAATCCCCCTCACCCTCTCAACCTCACCGACCCTAACTCTCCACCTCGCTCTCACTCGATCTGAGCGGGTTTTTCTTACTTCAAGCTTTGATTCAGATTATTTCATTGCTTTTGGCGACGACGTCATTATAGTTCAGCAAGGCAAGAATCCCGGCGACCCCATCGCTTTCTGATTCGGAAGACTTACCGTTGCGCCGACCTCCTCGCCTCTTCACGGAGACAGAAACAGTAAAAGCCACCACCAGTTCAACGGTGCTCTGGATTCAGAAGACTTACCGTTCGATTTTAATTCGGATTCGTTGATTCAAGACCTTTGTCTTCGACTTTCGCTTCCAATTCGGTTTCTGAGGGCTTTTGTCTTCGTGTTGCTTATCAGGTAGCTCTCTATTTTATGTCTTTCTCTCTGCTCAACTCTCAGTGTACTAGATATGGATTTTGGTTGGATGATTTTAGGTTTGCTTAATATGGGCGTAGTGTGATAGTTCTTGTTGCAATTTTACTTGCTTGTATGGTTGTCAAGAACATTTGGAGAAAGAAATTGGGTATTTTCAGTTATGCTTCATGATTTGAGTAAAGAAATGAATTCTGGAAATGACAATTTTTGGTTGGGTTGAAGTCCTAAAGAAGCAACAAGAGACGAGGCAGGTTGCGTTGTTGGCATAGGAGGCAGACTGGCAGAATCAACTGGGATTTAGAGCAGGCCTTCAATTTGAAGCCTGATTGCAGTGAGATTGGGGATGATTTCATTGTTTTTCGAAGACTGATGATGGAATGATGCTCAGGTATATGTGGTTTTCCCTTTTTTTTCCTTTGTTTTCAGTTATGATCCCCAATTTGATAGGGTTTTTTTCTCTATATTTTGCAGGTATCTTGAACAAACAACTAATTTTTTTGGTTCCTGGTAATCGTTGCTCTCTGCTATTTCCTTTCCCATTCCCATTTAACTAATTTTGGTTTCCCAATTGCATATTTTCTATTTTTTTTTCCTGTCATCACTATGGATTATGCTTTAATTTTCATGGATTCTCAAAGAAAAAATGAAAAGGTAGTGTTCTGGAATTTCATTTGATTTGATCTGCAAGTAGTAGAGTTGTTGAGAATTGGTTTCTACATTTATAGCTAGCTTTTTGCTATATATTGTTAGTTGATTTTTGGAAAATTATCAACTATAGTAGAATTGTATTGGACTGTGATCATTCAATTATGTCTTATGATTATAATTGAGAATCATTCCCAGTGGCATGTTAGTTTGGTTGTCCCGGAACATTGACATAAAATTGATATGCAATTGTGGAGTTGTTTATAAATTGATTTGGATGCTAAGAATTTGATTATGGTTTCAGTAAATGATGGAAATTGTTAAGGTTCACTCTAAATTGCATCAGTTGATAGTTGTAAGCTTTGTATTGTAAAGAAGGGTTATTGTAATGTCTATTTATGGGGGCAAAATGGTTTTGTTCAGGGCACCAGTAATCCAATTGCTCAAATCATATGTGTTCTTAAAGAAGACATTGAAGTTAAGCAACGAGGACATCATTGGCTCTGGAGAGTATGGGACAATTTATATACTTACACAGGATGACACCATGGCCTTGGCTGTGAAAAGATTGAACAGAGGAAGTGCAGATAGAGATCGAAGATTTGAGAGGGAAATTGAAGCAATGGGGGATATAAAGCACCGGAACATTGTGACTCTTAGGCCATGTTTGGTTGGTGGAATCTGGGCATTGGGAAATGAAACACTTTCCTTTCCTGCGTTTGGGACAGCCAAGGAAGGGAAAGTGATTCCCAAAGAAAAGGAAAAAGTGGAGAAACTTCCATGGTATTCACCGTGGAGGTTGCTCAGCTCTTCTCTCTCTTCAGTTTATCAACCATTACATATCACCTTACGTATTACAAATATTGTTCTATTCTTCTCATTGTAGGAGTGCTGAGATATATCTTGTCCACCTGATCAGAGTTACATAAATTGAAAATAAATAAATAATTAGAACTATATTAACCAATGCAAAAACTAGAAAATGAATAGCCTAGTAAACTTACCTCTGATTCAAATGTTATAGCATCCCCTTGCTCGGTACAACATTTCCTGTTCTGCATGTTGTCCAGATAATTGAGGGTCTCCAAGCCTTCTACATGAAGTTCACTTTAGAGTGGACACCAGCACTACTTTATTATTGATGTCAAGAAAGGATTGGGTGTTGCGGATGGGAAGGCTGCAGATGCCGGCGTTCGTAGATTTGACGGCTGGTCAGGTGGCAATGGCGGCAGTGTTGGATCTCTGGTTGATGATTTTCTTCCCGAGCAAGACACTGGGAGTGTCCAGCTAGGCCTGCTGGGCTTTCATGGTGGATGCAGGCCTCAGTACCTGGATTGGGTTTTGGGCCCAAAGGGCAATTAGAAGCAAAATAGGCCTAACTGTGCTAAAGACGAGCTGCATACAGATGGTGGAACTGTTGGGGATGCTGGTGCATCATCCTCAGCAAGTAATGTTTAAATGTTTCTTGGGTCACAAGATCTAGTTACTTGGTTGCCACATTTATTTATTTTGCTTCTAAGTTTCTAGGTTTTGTTAGAATAAAGGTGTTTAATTGTTTTTAAAAGGTGGGTGTATCTGGGAGTAAGAGGTTCTGTTTTTTCTTAAAATAGATCATTTGTATGTCCTAAATGACGGCTCTTTCTATCAGCCCCCTCTAAGGTATGTTGTTTCTGGTACTCACGCCACAGTCATCCTAACCGAAGTCAATTGTTACACCATCATCATTGGAAATACTAATTTAAGTAAGTAGAAAGTGGTTTATCCATAAGTTATGGAGAATCCAAGATTTAAACTAAGATTTTCTTTTGTGTCATTTATATATAGCTTTGGATTATGATAACTAAGGTCTTTGAGATGTTTGGTTTGGGAGCGGGGCGAGACTTCCTTGTTTAATCAAATCTAGATACGGTCACCGAGGTTTGATCAACCAGGCCGCAGCCGCAGCCTCAAGCCCCCAAGCCCAATTAAAAGTCTTAATTCTAAGGTGGGCTGAAACCCCAATCAAAATGATGGACCCGAAGCCCAAAGCTTTTCTTGATCGACATTTTCCTGCTCCACCACATAAATACCAAAATCAACTAACGCTGTTCTCATACCACTCCAAAACTAACGCTGGTCTTGGTCTCCCTACTCGTTAAGTTTCTTCTGGTGTATACTATTGCATAACTGGATTTACCACAGTTAACAAACCCTGTTTTTGTTTTTTTTTTTTTCGGTTGATAGTCGATGTTTTAAGCATTGACTGAATAGAGGCCATAAACTGGAGATAACTTAACAGTATTATTTAGGAAGGTATGAGAACTTTGATCATAACTTGATAAGTAATATGTACTAGTCAAGATTACTTGATGCAGGGACCTAGGACGAAGTGGACGTGGGAAGGAGACTGATCACTGGTAGCATATTACAAGTTAAAAGTGTTGGTCAAGGGGCATTGATCATCTCAACCAAAAGTGTGGATGCAGGTTGTTCTCTGTAGATTAGATATCAATGATAGAAATTGCATTTCAACAAAGGCAGCCCAAAGTCTTGTTCTCGAGTTGTTTGCTAGAGAGAGATTCATTTGTTGCGTCAAGAGTCCAGTTCTTCATGGATTTGAAACATATCATTGCAGTTCTTCTGTGAGCTCTCATATCTTACCAAAAAAAACCATCAATACTTGGTACGTCATTTTACATCTAGCAGTATTTTTAAAATTACATTTCAATATTAGTTTGGAATACTCCTTATTATCATTACTCGGTTTAGTTTTAGAAATACTTGATCCTTCTCCTTTCTTTACAGAGAGATCGAGTATACTGACTGAAGGCCAACATGGCCTCATGTGTAACAGACCTCTTAATTGGAAAAATTGTGGCAATTCTTGAGAATGAAGGAACAACCATATCCAGTGTTCGTGATGAAGTTGATAGCATTATGGAGGAGCTTCGAAGCATGAAAGCTTTCCTAGTGGATGCAGAGGCCGACACAGCAAAAACTGAAGGAGAGAAATTGTGGGTTGAAAGCATCAGAAACTTGGCCTGTGATGTTGAAGATATCATTGATGAATTCATGTATCACATGTACGAGAAGCAAAGTGGGAATCGACTTTCAAGGAGGCTACACAAAACCATTTGCTTTCCAAAATGTCTTTGGTTTAGACGTAAAACTGCAAAGAGGTTACAGAAAATCACTAAAAAGATCAAAGACATTCCAGAGAGGAATCAAAGGTACGGTGTTGGCCTTGTAGCAGGAGCAACTACATCTGAAGATATTCACAAATTGGTGCAGAACCAAGCTGAGTCTTCGTTTTTCATTATGGAAGACGAACTGGTAGGGATTGAAGGCAAGAAGCAAATACTAATGGGATGGCTCATGGATGAAGAGCAACACCAAACTGTTATATCTGTGGTTGGCATGGGAGGTTCTGGAAAGACAACTCTAGTTGCCAAGACCTTCAACAATGAAAGGGTGAAGAGACATTTCGATTGTTATGCATGGATTACCGTTTCCCAAACGTATGCTGTGGTAGACTTGTTTCGAAGCTTGATCATGGAATTCCACAAATCAAGGAAGGAAGATTTCCCTACAAATTTGAATGCGATGAGCCGCAAAGAATTGCTAGAGTTACTAGTTAACTACTTGGAGTCCAATAAATACCTGGTTGTTCTAGATGACGTGTGGGATATAAAAGTTTGGAGAGAAATGAAGGTAGCACTACAAGAAAGGCAACTAGGAAGTCGAATCATAGTTACAACTCAAAAAGAAGATGTAGCATCCAATTCTTTTGGAGTTAGAAGCCATGTTCACCATATTCAACCCCTGCTAAAGAATGAGGCTTGGGAGCTCTTCTGCAAGAAAGCATTCTCATCTAATGAGCAGCAAACTTGTCCACCTGATTTTGTGTCATTAGCGTGCCAACTTGTGGAGAAGTGTGAAGGCCTTCCTCTGGCTATTGTGGCTTTAGGGGGTCTTATGTCTTCCAAGAAGTCGCTGGATCAATGGCAGCAAGTCTGCAACAGCCTGAATTGGCATCTAGATAACAATTCATTGCTAGACCCTGTGAAAAACATCTTGTTGCTGAGTTTCAATGATTTGCCATCTCAATTGAAACATTGCTTCCTCTATTGCTCTCTATTCCCAGAAGATTTTGTAATTAGAAGAAAAAGGCTCATTAGATTGTGGATAGCTGAAGGATTTGTCGAACATGTGAAAGGGATCACCCCCGAAGAAGTTGGAGATGGCTATCTTTGGGAACTCTGCTTCCGTAGCATGTTACAAGTTGTAAAGAGAAATGGAACAGGAAGGCCGAGAAAAGTTAAGATGCATGATCTGATGCGAGAGCTTGCTTTGTTGACAGCCGAGAAGGAAAAGTTTGGTCTTATATACGACGGGATAGAAGGAATGGAAGACATCTCAACCCGTCGCTTATCAATTCACAAAATGGAAGGAGAAATTAAATCATGGCCAGGTATGTCAAAGATTCGTTCTCTTCTTGTATTTGCAACTGACATGTCCTCATCGTCTTTCTCAAATGCACTGGTTTCTCAATTCAAATTGTTGAGGACTCTAGACTTGGAGGATGTCCAAATTGATAAACTGCCGGATGCAGTTGTTTACTTGTTCAACTTGAGATACTTAAATTTGAAGGGCACTTTAATCGAGGAACTTCCAGAGTCCATAGGGCATCTCCGCAACCTTCAATTTTTGAAAATCGAGGAAACCAAGATAGAGGCACTTCCAGAAGGAATTGCAAAATTGCTGAACCTGCGCCATCTAAGTATGTTTCGGTTGACTGGAACCAATCTGGACTTCAAACTTTATAGTGGGACAAAAGCGCCATCATATATTTGTCAGTTGCAGAAATTGCAAAGTTTAAAAACGACTGAATCAGAAGGGGACACTATTAGACTTATCGGCAACATGACTCAACTCAGGGTCATCGGCATATCGAATGTGAAAGAAAGAGATGAGATTGACCTATGGGTTTCAATTAAGAAGCTCACTCTGCTTCAATCTTTGGTTTTAATGACAAGTAATGAAGATGAAATCCTTCCGGTGAAAGCACAATGTCCACCTCTTCCGCACCTTCGAAAGCTTAAATTGATTGGCAGACTGCAAAACGTAATACCTTGGTTTTCTTCACTGCATAGCCTCACATATCTGTATCTGCATTGGTCAAGACTTGAAGACGATGTACTACCTCAAATTGAAGCACTGCCCAATCTGACATGTCTTCATCTTTGTAATGCATATGTTGGGGAAAAGTTGTGTTTCTGCAGAGGCTTTGTAAAGCTGGAGACGTTGAATTTGTTGAATTTTGCCTCAGTGAAAAAGATTACTATAGAAAAAGGGGTGATGCCAAATCTCCAGTTCTTATGGGTTAAACAGTGCATGGAATTGAAGACATTGCCACTGGGCCTTGAATACCTTTCTAATCTACAACTTTTGCGCCTAGATGATGTCCCTATGGAAGTTATAAAGCTCATTCGGAATGGAGGTGCGGATCGGTCTAAGGTACAACACATCCCTAAGATCTTACATTTTTTCGAACAATCATCCAAGCGGGTCTGCGAAAACTTGGCGTAGTGTTTCTTTCTCCTGCCAGGTAATTGGTTTCTTATCCTGGAACAAACTGTTCAGCAATGAAAACTCAATTTAGTTTTACGAGCCGCATAATGAAAGAAAGATTTACCATATTGGTCTTTTCTCTTGTTATACCTTTTGCAGAATCAATCAAGCCCGATAAGTATTGAGCAAGATTTGAGTTTGATGAAGACTCCTTTCTGTACGTGTGGGAAGGTGCAAGGATTGATCTCAGTTTTCATATGCCTCTTTCTTTTTCCAAAATTGAATAATACACAAGACTGTTTCTGATGTTGTACTTGTTATTGTTCGTGTGCATTGGCATGTAATAATGCTGGATTGAATGCCACTTTAGCTGTTTGCATTGTAATAAAGATTGGTATCCATATCGAGCACTTTTTTTTGTCCGATGAGTTCCATATCTAGCAGTTCACAAATCTTTTTCTGTATTTGGAATTTCTAGAGGAGAACCACAGAACACACAAAGTGCACCTAGTTTTTTTTCTTTTGCTTGTAACATACATAGGCAATGGTTGCATAGAAAATGGCTGATTTGGCAACTGGCTGCATAGGATATGGCACCCGAAGCTGGAAGCTCTGGAAGGCTCCCCGAGACGGGAAGCTGTGGATTGTCCCTCAAGGTGGGCAGCTTTGATGTGCTCCTTGAGGCGGACAATATAGGCAAGGCCGCCTTGCGCTTCTTTCCAACAACCTTAGGCACCACCGGATCAGTTGGCCTGTCCTCGACAGTGTAAGGGTTCCACATCCCCTTGGTTTTAGAGTGACAATAGCAGCGCCACTTGCCACAGTCTTCGCCATCTAGCTGCCTTGGTCTTGCCGGATTTCTTTTCGTCATTACAGCTTCATAGAGCATCGGGTATTAGCCATATCAGACAGTTTGTAAGTTGTTCTCTCCGTAACTAATTAAGACAGTTTGTAAGTGCTCCTGAAATTACAACACAGCAACTAATTAAACCGAATCTAAGTAGCAGAAAAATGCATTTCAAATGAGATGTCTAATTTAACAACAAATTGTAGGAAGGTACTCCGTGTTTAGATGTTTGCAAACACCTTTATGGAGTCAAATTTGGAAAACCAAGCTGAAAGAGAATTAGAAAAATCAAACAGATGCTGAGATTCACCCTCCCTCACCTGTTGAGTTGTCATCGCCTTCTTGCATGTCGCTGCTGCTGTGCTTGTTGTTGTTGTTGTTGTTGTTGTTGTTCTGGAGTTGCTCTTCGAGCACTTTGCTTGACAAAGACGTTTAAGTCTTCAAATGGGGGTTTATGGAGGAGTTAGTTATATAAAGAAGCTTAACCTTCCTCGAGAAGCTTTGAACATATGTTGCAGCTTCCTTGAGAAGCTTGAACATATGTTGCATCTTCCATGAGAAACTTTACTGGGTTATAGAAGCTATTTCATTTTTCAATTCCGTGGAACTTGGCGTTTTTATTTTAGCTACTACAAATTCAAATTTTTCTGAGATTAGTCTTGGATACAGTTACTTATTATGCGTATACATCTTTTCAGTTGCAACATGTGAAGGCCACTGCAAACCCACAAATCACACAGAAGTCTTAAATAATGTCAAAGTGTTATTAAAAAAATAAACAGGCCAAGCCGCCAAAAGGCAATGTGGTTTTAAATTACAAGATAAGCTCTTTTCATATAAAAAAAATAAAAAAACCACTTCAAAATTCCATGTATAAGAATGCACCAAGATCAATACATTGTAGAAGAGGGTATGTATGGCAGTATCACTCTCGCGGCTATGTAAGGTCATCTTCATCTAATTCTTCTTCTTGCCCCTTAGACACATTTGTCTTTAGTCCACTGACATCACATGTAGGCAGTTTCCTGGCGAGTCTGATGACCTGCAGCCATTTCAGTTTAGTGAAACAAAGGTGAAACCGAGCATTTTACAGAACAGAAAAGCACATTCAAAATCAAGATTGGTATACAACTACCATTCTTCATGAAAAGACAGGTTTAACCAACATCCCTATAGCATAGCTGATTAATGCAGATGCCAATTACGCTAGAGAAGCAAGCATATGCATTACCATGTGATCAAGATGAGAAACTGCGCTTGACTGAGCAAGTTGTTTGATTTCTTCAATATCACCTTCTGGCTTCTGTGTATGCAGAAAGAAGTTTACTAGCACATCGGCCATGATCATTGCCCAAAAAAGCATCGACCCTACACAGATCCAAAAGCAGTAAGCGTATAATTGTGTAAATAGTACTTGCCGACCAAATATATAGCTCCAGTAAATAACGTTTCATATGAATATAGATAACCACAGCCTCTCAGGTCATCATTTCGGGCTCTGCCTTGATAAATTATCTATAATAAATAGTAAATAAAGCTGATGTAAAAACAAGTAAGGTACAGAACTTCTATATATTGCTTATACCAGAAGTTTCTGTTAGAGCTTTTACTTACTGGGAGCAATTGTTGTAGCATTTTTCTGCCTGCTTGACGTCATGAATATACAGGTATATGAGAATTGCACTAAGATATGCCTGCTTCAACAAAGATTATAAAAATAACTTCTTCAGAAGTATCATATTCAAACATGAAACTAAGGAATTAAAAAGTGACTCATACTAATAGGATAGCAACATTAATAATGCAACAGCTTAATCTCCCATATGCAGATGCTAGTTAGTATTAACTACACACATACAAAAGCACAAGTTACAGTCATCACATGAGTTATCAGACTACAGAAGTAGAATTGTAGAACCAGGAACGATTGCTACTTTGAACCTTTTCACAAACTTATATTCTAACTGAAACAGCCTGTAGAATTAGTTTCAGTGCAACAACCAAGATACATGTACAGAGGCCACAAGGATGGCAGTTTCTGTAAAACAAGGTACACGAAGACTAATTATAGCTCTAACGAGAAAACTTTAATTACTAAAGATGCATAAGGGCATCATTCTCTTTGTCCAGTGAGAAGCAAATGAAAGCAGAAAGCAAGTTTCCTTTTAAGAAGATGCTCTTTCTCAGAAAACTCTAGTTCACTTTTTCAGGCTTTAGCACTCTATGTAGCAACAAGGGAGCCATTCCACATTGTATTCATATCAGATACCAATACTTCTAAATTAGTGAAAAGTAATCTATATCATTTATAAATAAATAAATGGCAAAGAATTGTGTCAAGGGAACCAATTCCATATGTTGTCATTTTGATAAAGAATAGTGTAAAAACAAAAGATAAATGTGCAAAAAGCAATCCTTTTGCACCTTGCACTGGCTATGGGTAGCATTGCACTTATCAGCTGCTAAGCTCCATCTCAACAGGAAAGCTGCAGCATCTGTATACCTGTAAATATGGAAGCAAATATTTGTAGATCACCAGGATTATGATTAAACTCATAAGAAAAAGCTGGTGACCCTAATTTACTAGAAAACACCAAATATCCAACTTTTTTGTACCAGTTTGTAACGTTGGAGCATTTCCTTTTTCCTCTTCCTAATAAATAAACCTATAAACCCCGATTTCCCAACACCTTAGCCTCAATTGCTGGATCATCAATGCTGCTAGAAAACCCTACAACACATGATTTTCGCCTAAACCATAATTTTATCGTAATTAATTTCATCCTCTCAACTGACTAATTTGATAACGGCCATTATGTACTACATCTTCTTAATCAAGTAAAACGATAATTGCATAGCTTAAATAAGAAATGGTATATCATTCCAAAACTTACTTCTGTAGTTTTATATACGCACTAGTAACATCTCGATATAGATCAAAGGCCATTTGCTCTTTGCCATCGTCTTCAAGAATAGTGCACGCCTCAATGTAAAGTTGAATAGCTTCTTCGGGCACAGGATCTTCAAGAGCACTGTAGTAAATTGTAACATTTCAAATGGTTTAGGAAAGACATTCACATTTAAACTGTAAGATGTACAAACCAGTACAGAACACGAAAGAGGCTTAATCTTCCAAGCTGTAACCGTAACTCAAGTATATGCACAATATGAGAGAAAAATTGACATGGGAAACTCTCAAATAGACAAAAGTTTTTCTAGAATATAAATTTTCAGGTAACTCCCTGCAAATTCAAAATATTGAAAAGTCAAAATCTTTTGAAAAAAAAAAAAAAAAGATGAATAATTATTTGAAAAAACAACAATAATACCTGCAATTGTCAAGAGCACCCAAGTAAATGTCCAAATCAATTACTTGCAAGTAAACTAACGCTTTTGGACAGCACTTGAGACCGCTAATATAAAGAGCTACAAAAAGAAAAGAGAGAACCATGTCTTTACCGGGCTCCTTTTGCAAGAGCATCTGATGCAGGCTGTGCTCTTCCGCACACAGTATATAATTCCGATGCCCTTCTGTAAAAATCAGCAACTTCATTCCACTTGCCTAACTCCTTTGCTAGAGCAGCAGCAGACTCCATATGCTTTGCAGCATCCCAAGGTCTGATTTCATAGTAAAGGATATAGCAAAAGAACAGTCATATAGATCATCAAACAAAATCACTTATATAAATGAGGATACGAGGAGATCAACTCTTGTCCTTTTGATGCTTTTTCCAGCGCGTCCTTTGCTTTCTCATAATCCTTGGCAATCCATTAGCTACACAGAAGCAGTGTATAAGAACAATGAAAATTAAGAAGTAAAAGTCTTATGCTTGAGCAATGAAAATTACTTGAATGAAACAAAAGACAAAACCTTTGCCCTCTTCTACTCTTGGTCTCTCTTCCCCGTTACAAATTTACCAACCTTATATCCATACTGGGGCTTGGTCGACCTCGAGGGCCGTGCTGGCGGTGGCCCATACTAGGGGTTTGGTTCTGGGCCGGGTTTGGGTTAATCGGGAGAGATGGTGAAGCAGAGATGTGGAGATTGGAGCGGAGATGAGAGTGAGGGAGTGATTTGGTTGTCGCGCCGGCGATTGAAGAGAAGTGGCCGCCATGGTGGTTGATGAACTGAAGCTCCGGGACTCTCTGTGGTTTTCGTTGGCTCACTCACTCGGTCCGACTCTGTTTTTTGGGTTAAAAAGATAGAAGATGATGCTGCCCCTCAACTTTCAAGTGAAATGCAAGTGCTCGGGGGTATATTCCCAATTTCTGGAAATGGTTTTTTAACTTTTTTGTTGGTATGAGAGTAGAAAATGGAGGGAATCCATGGTCAAATTACTGAAAATCCCTTCAAGGATTGGTGTTTTTCCAAACAAGACTATCTACTTCTGTTTATGCATAGGGTGGTTGAGGCTGGAACTGGGCTAGGCCAGGTCTGTTGGGCTTTGGGCTTTAGGCTCAGCCTTTTCCTTTGGGCCAAATTGGGTTGCTTTAGTTTTTTTTTTTTATAATTCCCTACTAATTTTTTGGGGGGAGGTAGTGAGTTTCAGCCCAATCTAAGCATTTTTGTTTGTCTCTTATGTCTAATAATTCCCTACTGAAAACCTTCTGGACTTTAGATTTGCTAGTGAGACAAAAGTGCTATCAAATATTTATAAGTTGCATAAATTATCAATTATTGAATCAGAAGGGGATACTATTAGAGTTGTCAGCAACATGACTAAACTTAGGAGAATCGACATATCGAATGTGAAAGAAAGAGATGAGAATGATATTTGGGTCTCAATTGAAAAGTTGACTCTGCTTCAATATCTAGAGTTAACAACAAGTAATGAAGAGGAAATTTTTCTAGTGAAAGCACAATGTTCACCTCTTCCGCCTTTTCAAAAGCTTTGTCTGATTGGAAGATTTGCAAAATGTACTACCTTGGTTTTCTTCATTGCATAGTCTCAGAATTCTGTATCTGTGTTGGTCTAGACTTGAAGAGGATTTACTACCTCAAATAGTCAAATTGAAGCACTTCTCAATCTGACAAACCTCAAATTTAGATTAGGTATATTTTAACTCTTGAACTACTGAAGTGTTTTCAACCTAAGTATCAAATACTATCATTTACATACGTTAATTTACCTTTGTCAGTCATTTTTATATCTGGAGCTAGGTAGTTTGTTACAAAAAACTGTTAGTTTCTCAAAACATTTGTGTGGGAGTGGTCAAATTTTGCTGGGCCCGTAATTAGGGCGATTAACTCCGTAGTTAGTATGGCGTTAAATTTCAGTCATGAATGCGGCGATTATTACGACAATAACTACGCACAATGATTACGATTATAAGTGTGCAATGAATGACTATCATAAATACGCAATGAATGACGGTCGTAAATACGCAATGATTAACTGTTATTAGTGCAGGAATAATTGTCATCATAAGTGTGTAAATAAATACAGCCATAAAAGCATAAATAATGACGGTTTGTTCCCCAAGTAAGTCATCGCCTATATAAAGGAGGCTCGACGTCCAGGTAATCCATCAAATTCCAATTCTCTCTATTCCACTACTAAGAAATGTACTGACTTAGGCATCAGAGGGTTTTCTGCAGGTACCCCACCTTCTTCCTTAAGGCGACGGTCAAACTCCGAATCAACGCTCAAAGGAAGCTTCTCGATCAATCCTGGTCAGCTCCCGCTCCAGTCCGCATTAATTGTTGGGTCAAATTCCTCTACGGAATTTTTCACCTCCAACAATCTGCAGTGGATGTGTCTATTGCCACGTGGCGCACCCAACAACTATATCCCTCTAACCCTATGTCAATTCTAACATGGCAAAAGACAGACCCACAACCTGTCAAATTTAACCCTTAACTTGTCTTTTCCAATGCAAACAATGTTAAAAGGCTTTATCCAAAAAAAAAAAAAAAAAGGCACATTGAAAAGAGAATAAATTTCTTCTGCTACAGGCACGGAACCAAGGGGTGGCACCCCATTTTTAAAAAGAAATATATGCAGGGTATAGATTATAGAATAGTCTTAATATCCCCTAAAAGCCTTTCCCTCTCTCTCATCTCTAATTCATTTTCTCCTATTCTTCTCTTCTGAGATTCTTTTCTTAATTTTTTCTTTCCTTGTGTATTTAATCCTTTCAGGTTCATCCAAGACAGACTTCTCTATCTGACCAAAACAAAATAAATGAATTCTCCAATTAATTTTTTCATTTTTTCAATTAAGAGTTTAGCATTGAATTCTAATATAAGATCTAATTTAGATTTTCATCAAGGAAATGTCATAAAACAGATTAGTGAATTTGTTTTTTCCTTCAAACACAGAACTTAGTTTGATTCAGCCCACCTTCTTTTACAGTCCTGGTTCCGTCCCTGTTCTGCTATCTTCGTTCTTTTCCTCAGCTATCCTCTTTTTTTTTTTTTTTTTTTCAGTTTCTTCATATTCTCACACACTTAGCAAGCATTACATTGTATTAATTAATTAAAAATATTTTTTCAAATTTTTCAACGAATATTACATGTAAAATATCTGAATAATATACATGCTTATTTTTCTTATATTATACACATTTCCTATTTTACTAACAGAATTCAAATCAAAACTAACCATGGTACGTTTCTTGTTCTTCGCTGGTTAAGTTTCTACCTGTATGGACCACACCTGTGCTCAAAAACAGAAGAAGACCACAGCTTTTTGGTAAGTGGAGCCTGCAACCACTGCTGAAATGCAGACCCCATAAGATTCCCAAAACGAAGCTGGATTTTTGACAATTAACAACCCTCTTTTTTTTTTTTTTTTTTTTTTTGGCCGTTGATGACTTAGATGATCACGTGTAAGCAATCCATAAACTTGAGATAACTTAACAGTGTAATTCACGTGTAACATTTACAAGTCCTTGTCGGTACATCTTACCAAGATCTACTTGATGCTGGGACCGTGGAAGGAGACTGATAACTGGTAGCAATTAATTACACGTTAGAAGTCTTAGTCAAGTAGATCTGCATTATATTTCAACAATAGTAATTTCATTTTCAATAAACACAGTGACCAGAGTATTGTTCTTGAGTTCTTGACCAGATCTTCATGGATTTAAACCAGATCATTGCAGTTCTTCTGTGAACTTCCAGATCTTATCAAAAAGATCCATCAACACTTGGTACGTCGTTCTACATCTACTATCATTTCTTTGAAAAATTGCATTATTTCAATACTCAATTTTGTCCTTTGAGAAATACTTATTGTCAAGACTCAGTTTAGTTTTGGAAATACTTGAACCTTCTCTCTTCTTTACAGAGAGATCGAGTATACTCACTGAAGGCCAAGATGGCCTCATCTGTAACAGACCTCTTAATTGGAAAAATTGTGGCAATTCTTGAGAACGAAGGAACAACCATAGCCAGTGTTCGTGATGAAGTTGATAGCATTAAGGAGGAGCTTCGAAGCATGAGAGCTTTCCTATTGGATGCGGAGGCCGACACAGCAAAAAATGAAAGAGAGAAATTGTGGGTTGAAAGCATCAGAGACTTGGCCTATGATGTTGAAGATATCATTGATGAATTCATGTATCACATGTATGAGAAGCAAAGTGGGAGTCGACTTTCAAGGAGGCTACACAAAACCATTTGCTTTCCAAAAAGTCTTTGGTTTAGACGTAAAACTGCGAAGAGGTTACAGAAAATCACTAAAAAGATCAAAGACATTCCAGAGAGGAATCAAAGGTACGGTGTTGGCCTTGTAGGAGGAGCAACTACATCTGAAGATATTCACAGATCGGTGCAGAACCAAGCGGACTCTTCGTTTTTCATTATGGAAGATGAACTGGTTGGGATTGAAGGCAAGAAGCAAATACTAATGGAATGGCTCATGGATGAAGATCAACGCCAAACTGTTATATCTGTGGTTGGCATGGGAGGTTCTGGAAAGACAACTCTAGCTGCCAAGACCTTCAACAATGAAAAGGTGAAGAGACATTTTCATTGTTGTGCGTGGATTACCGTTTCCCAAACTTCTGATGTGGTACACTTGTTTCGAAGCTTGATCATGGAACTCTACAAATCAAGAAAGGAAGATGTCCCTGAAAATTTGAATACCATGAGCAGCAGAGAATTGAAAGGGTTACTAGTTCACTACTTGGAGTCCAAAAGATACCTGGTTGTTCTAGATGACGTGTGGGATAATAAAGATTGGAGCGAAATAAAGGTATCACTTCAAGATAGGCAGCTCGGAAGTCGAATCATAGTTACAACTCGAAAAGAAGATGTAGCATCCAATTGTTTTGGAGTTAAAAGCCATGTTCACCATATTCAGCGCCTACAAAAGGATGAGGCTTGGGAGCTCTTCTGCAAAAAAGCATTCTCATCTAATGAGCACAAAACTTGTCCACCTGATTTTGTGTCATTAGCATGCCAACTTGTGGAGAAGTGTGAAGGCCTTCCTCTGGCTATTGTGGCTTTAGGGGGTCTTATGTCTTCCAAGAAGTCGCTGGATCAATGGCAGCAAGTCTACAACAGCCTGAATTGGCATCTAGATAACAATTCATTGCTAGACCCTGTGAAAAACATCTTGTTGCTGAGTTTCAATGATTTGCCATCTCAATTGAGACATTGCTTCCTCTATTGTTCTCTTTTCCCAGAAGATTTTGTAATTAGAAGAAAAAGGCTCATTAGATTGTGGATAGCCGAAGGATTCGTTGAACATGTGAAAGGGATCACGCCCGAAGAAGTTGCAGATGGCTATCTTTGGGAACTCTGCTTCCGTAGCATGTTACAAGTTGTAGAGAGAAACGAAACAGGAAGGCCGAGAAAAGTTAAGATGCATGATCTGATGCGAGAGCTTGCTTTGTTGACAGCCGAGAAGGAGAAGTTTGGTCATGTATACGATGGGAGACAAGTAATGGAAGAGATCTCAACCCGTCGCTTGTCTATTCACAAAATGGAAGGAGAAATTACATCATGGCCGGGTATGTCAAAGATTCGTTCTCTTCTTTTCTTTGCAACTGACATGTCCTCGTTGTCTTTCTTGAATGCACTAGTTTCTCAATTCAAATTGTTGAGGACTCTAGACTTGGAGGGTGTCCAAATTGATAACCTGCCGGATGCAGTTGTTCACTTGTTCAACTTGAGATATTTAAATTTGAAGGGCACTTTAATTAAGAAACTTCCAGAGTCCATAGGGCTTCTACACAACCTTCAATTTCTGAACATCAAAGATAGTAAGATAGAGTCACTTCCACAAAGAATTGAAAAGTTGTTGAACCTGCGCCATCTAATTATGTATCGCTACACTATAGAGAGTCGGGGCTTCATGATGTAGGACGAGAATGGACCCAGTTTAGCCGAAAAACCATAAAAGTAAAGAAGCGGTGTAGAATCAAGAAGAGTGATTGGAAAATAGGTAACTCACGCGTAATCAGGTTACTAGCCGCTGGAATATTCAAGAAGATTTGGTTTTGGACTTTTCGGGTTTCTCGTGCGAAAAGTCAGGTTTTGATTTTGAATCAGATTTGACTAACTTTTGGCCAGAATGTCCGTTTGAAACGCCTGATAACTTTCCAGAATGGGAACGACGAGATCTTCAAGACTCACTTTAGTGAGCCCTATCAGATTTAGGCCAAAATGTATCTTCTTAATTATCCGATTCGTGATTTAATATTTTTAGGTTAGTTTTACATTCTTTTTATTTTAGGTTTTCTAGTTTATTTTGGATTTGTTTTGTTTTAATCCGTGGGCTTTAGGGTTTCATTGTTAGTCGCTCTAGGGTTTCTTTTCCCATATATAAGCAACCTTAAACGGCTGCAGAACTATCTTTTATCATATTATCAATCAAAATTGAGAGTTTTCTCTTTTATCTCTGGTGGACTCCAGAATCTTTGTTTTAGGTTTATTGCTTGTAAACCTAGGGTTACTTCTTCCCGCGTCAGTTGGTATCAGAGCGGGTTTCGCCCGCTTCTTAGCAGACGACGATCCAAGGGAGAAGTTCATTACCACCAACCTCAACGACGCTGGTCGTAGAGTATCTATCAAAGAAAGTTTCGTTGAAGAGGAACATACCAAGGGATTTGCCCTAGGACAACCTCATCAATCAAAAAAAAAAAAAAAAAAAAAAGAAGAAACATGGAACATTGGATATTCACAACGCCGGATTATGACGACTTCCGAACTACATGTGTCATCAAATACAAGGTATGCTCTGTAATAATTGACAGTGGTCTGCGAGAGAATTTTGTAGCAAATAAAATTGTGGATTATTTTCAATTGCTGACAGTGAAGCTGAGTGATCCATACTGGATTCCATTTGGAGAGGATGAATATGCACAAGTAACAGAGGTTTGTAAAGTTCTTGTCTCTATGGGAAAATTTTATAAAGAAGAGATTATTTGTCATGTGATTGACATGGATGACACTAATGTGCTTTTTGGAAGGCCATGGCATGAAAGCGTCAAAGGTGGTTATTGCAAAGATGACACATATTTATTTAGGTGGGAGTCACACAAAATTAAAATCAAGCCTGGAAGGAAGAACATCAAGAATTATCCTCCTAAGGTTTTCGAGAAGAAGTTAGAGTCCAAGTTTTCTTTGCCGGTTGAGATTAATAGTTTAATTGAAGAAAAGCCAGAAGAATTTCTAATGGAAGAACCTCCACAAGAATTCATGGATGAAGACCAAGAAGAGGTTAAAGATGAAATTGCTCATGAAGACATGGTTATTTGTACTGATGAAGTCTTGGAGCCTAAAATAAATCATTCAGAGCCAGATGTTATTCAAGAGTACAACCTTGAGAGCTGTGAAGAATCTACTAAGGTTGCTTATAACAGACTCATCTATGGTGTTGGATTCATGATTGTGTCATCAGAATATGCAGAAGATCCAGCCAATAATCCACATGTCCAATTGTCTAATTTTTTCTCAGGTCTTTTGTCTACCTATTCCTGTCGTTTATTCAAGAGGAACTCGAGGGCGAGTTCTTTCATAGTGGAGGAGAATGATGTAGGACGAGAATGGACCCAGTTTAGCCGAAAAACCATAAAAGTAAAGAAGCGGTGTAGAATCAAGAAGAGTGATTGGAAAATAGGTAACTCACGCGTAATCAGGTTACTAGCCGCTGAAATATTCAAGAAGATTTGGTTTTGGACTTTTCGGGTTTCTCGTGCGAAAAGTCAGGTTTTGATTTTGAATCAGATTTGACTAACTTTTGGCCAGAATGTCCGTTTGAACGCCTGATACCTTTCCAGAATGGGAACGACGAGATCTTCAAGACTCACTTTAGTGAGCCCTATCAGATTTAGGCCAAAATGTATCGTCTTAATTATCCGATTCGTGATTTAATATTTTTAGGTTAGTTTTACATTCTTTTTATTTTAGGTTTTCTAGTTTATTTTGGATTTGTTTTGTTTTAATCCGTGGGCTTTAGGGTTTCATTGTTAGTCGCTCTAGAGTTTCTTTTCCCATATATAAGCAACCTTAAACGGCTGCAGAACTATCTTTTATCATATTATCAATCAAAATTGAGAGTTTTCTCTTTTATCTCTGGTGGACTCCAGAATCTTTGTTTTAGGTTTATTGCTTGTAAACCTAGGGTTACTTCCGCCCGCGTCACTTCAGATATGCGGTTGGGACAAAAGCGCCATCAAATATTTGTAAGTTGCAGAAATTGCAATGTTTAAAAGTGATTGAATCAGAAGGAGACACTTTTAGACTTATCGGCAACATGACTCAACTTAAGAGCATCGGCATATCGAATTTGAAAGAACAAGATGGGATTGACCTTTGGGTCTCAATCGAAAAGTTGAATATGCTACAATCTATGGTTTTAATCCCAAGTAATGAAGAGGAAATTCTTCCGGTGAAAGCACAATGTCCACCTCTTCCGCACCTTCGAAAGCTTGTATTGGTTGGCAGACTCCAAAACGTAATACCTTGGTTTTCTTCACTGCATAGTCTCACAGCTCTGATTCTGCATTGGTCTAGACTTGAAGAGGATTTACTACCTCAAATTGAAGCACTGCCCAATCTGACAAGGATTCAACTTTGTAGTACATATGTTGGGGAAGAGTTGTGTTTCCGCAGAGGCTTTGTAAAGCTGGAGGTGTTGGAGTTGTTGAATTTTGACCCTGTGAAAGTGATAACTATAGAAAAAGGGGTGATGCCAAATCTCCGGGACTTAACTGTTGCCCGCTGCATGGAGTTGAAGACAGTGCCACTGGGCCTTGAATATCTTTCTAATCTACAAACTTTGGACCTGAAAGATGTTCCCATGAAAGTTATACAGCCCATTCGGAAAGGAGGTGCAGATCGCTTTAAGGTACAACACATCCCTAAGATCAGACATATTTTTCAACGATCATCCGAGCGGGTCCATGAAGACTTGTCCTAGTGTTTGTTTCTCCTGCCAAGTAATTGGTTTCTTATCCTGGAACAAACTGTTCACCAATGAAAACTCAATTTAGTTTTACGAGCCGCATAATGAAAGAAAGATTTACCATTATGGTCTTTTCTCTTCTTATATATACCTTTTGCAGAATCAATCAAGCCCGAGAAGTATTGAACAAGATTTGAGTTTGGTGAAGACTCCTTTCTGTACGTGTGGGAAGACACAAGGATTGATCTCAGTTTTCATATGCCTCTTTCTTTTTCCAAAATTGAATAATACACAAGACTGTTTCTGATGTTGTACTTGTTATTGTTCGTGTGCATTGGCATGTAGTAATGCTGGATTGAATGCCACTTCAGCAGTTTGCATCGTAATAAAGATTGGTATACATATCGAGCACTTTTTTTTTCCGATGAGTTCCATATCGAGCACTTTGCAAATCTTTTTCTGTATTTGGAATTTCTAGAGGAGAACCACATAACACACAAAGTGCACCTAGTTTTTTTTCTTTTGCTAGCTTGTAACATACATAGGCAATGGTTACATAGAAAATGGCTACTTTGGCAACTGGCTGCATAGGATATGGCACCCGAAGCCGGCGACTCTGGAGGGCTCCCCGAGACGGTAAGCTGTGGATTGTCCCTCAAGGCGGGCAGCTTTGATGTGCTCCTTGAGGCGGACAATGTAGGCAAGGCCGCCTTGCGCTTCTTTCCAACAACCTTACGCACCACCGGATCAGTTGGCCTGTCCTCGACAGTGTAAGGGTTCAACATCCCCTTCGTTTTAGAGTGACAGTAGCGCCGCCAGTTGCCACAGTCTTCTCCACCTAGCTGCCTTGGTCTTGCCGGATTTCTTTTTGTCATTACAGCTTCATAGAGCATCGGGTATTAGCCATATAAGACAGTTTGTAAGTTGTTCTCTCCGTAACTAATTAAGACAGTTTGTAAGTTGTGCTCCTGAAATTACAACACAACAACTAATTAAGACCGAATCTAAGTAGCAGAAAAATGCATTTCAAATGAGATGTCTAATTTAACAACAAATTGTAAGAAGTTACTCCGTGTTTAGATGTTTGCAAACACCTTTATGGAGTCAAATTTGGAAAACCAAGCTGAAAGAGAATTAGAACAATCAAACAGATGCTGAGATTTACCCTGCCTCAGCTGTCTTGAGTTGTCATCACTTTCTTGCATGTCGCTGCTGCTGTGCTTGTTGTTCTGGAGTTGCTCTTCGAGCACTTTGCTTGACAAAGACGTTTAAGTCTTCAAATGGGGGTTTATGGAGGAGTTAGTTATATAAAGAAGCTTAACCTTTGCTCGAGAAGCTTTGAACATATGTTGCAGCTTCCTTGAGAAGGTTGAACATATGTTGCATCTTCCATGAGAAACTTTACTGGGTTATAGAAGCTATTTCATTTTTCAATTCCGTGGAACTTGGGGTTTTTATTTTAGCTACTACAAATTCAAATTTTTCTGAGATTAGTCTTGGATACAGTTACTTATTATGCGTATACATCTTTTCAGTTGCAATATGGGAAGGCCACTGCAAACCCACAAATCACACAGAAGTCTTAAATAATGTCAAAGTGTTAATAGCTAATACTAAACAGGCCAAGCCGCCAAGGCAATGTGGTTTTAAATTGAGAAAATTACATATAAGTGCATTTTAAGGTGTTGTTTTAGCCTAAAGGCCACCCAATATTTTCTTCCTTCATAAGGCCACCAGATACAAAATTAGGATTAAATTTTGAACATTAAAAATAAAGGAATTTACAGTTCTGCCACTCTCAAAACAGACCCAAATTGTGATATCAATCTAGGGTTTGTTTCATTTTCAGAAACGCATCCTTCTCTCTCTCTCGTCGCCGGCACACGTTCTCTCTAGTCGGCGGGACACTCTCTCATCGCCGACGTTCTCCCTCGTCGGTGGGCCTCTCTCAACCGCCTCTTGATCTGGACCTCGTCGCCGGCGCTCTTTCGATTTTCTGTGGAGTATCTTTGTTTGCAGTAGCTTTCTATTTTCAATTTCGATTTACTGTGGAGTATCTTTGTTTGCAGTAGCTTTCTCTTTTCAATTTCTATTTGCTGTGGAGTATCTTTGTTTGCAGTCGCTTTCTCTTTCAATTTCGATTTGCTTTGGAGCATCTTTGTTTGCAGTAGCTTTCTCTTTCAATTTTGATTTGCTGTGGAGCATCTTTGTTTGCAGTAGCTTTCTCTTTCAATTTCAATTTGCTGTGGAGCATCTTTCAATTTCGATTTGCTAGTAGGCTTGACAGTCTTTCGCTGTAGCGATTGTTCTTCTTTGGAGTATCTTTTAGAATGTTTGCAGTATGTTTCATGATGCTTGACAGTAGCTTATCTTTAACAACAACTTGGCTTACCAGCTTGCATGTTTAACAAGAGCTTTCTGGTTCTATCTCAATAGCTTTATGGTTCTTTAGAGCTTTCTGGTTCTATCTCAATAGCTTTATGGTTCTTTGACAATAGCTTTACACATCTACTACAGTAGCTTGTTTAGTCTTTTACAGTAGCTTTTTGTTGTTTTTGTCAGTATCTTTTGTAGCCTTCCACTGTAGCTTTCTTATTCTTTAATAATAGCTTTGTTTTTTATCTTCTCTCATTTTTTTCTCTACTTGCAGGAAGGAAAAATGGCTGAACGTAGAGACCGAACACCACAGTATAGAGCAAGTCTACAGTCATTCAACGAGAAGATGAAAACCTACAAAGGGATGATCAGTCCAGATGTAATGTTGAGGTTGAATAAGACACCATTCTGAGAGATCATTTATGTCTTCCATCACGGACTTTTAAAAGACAGAGAATGCAGAAAAGTAGATGAGGACATTCTGAGAATGGTCAAGACATACGACGTCAATCAAAAAGGGTTTCTGCTTGGGGAAAGGATACTGAAAATAACCCGTGAAGATGTAGCTATCTGCCTTGGAATGCGATTGGAAGGAGTCACATTCGAGCTAAACAAGCACCACCAGAAGCCAACGAAGAATCGCATCATCGACAAGTATTTTGGAGATGCAAAGAAAGTGACAAAAGCGATGGTTGATAGTGCACTTGCCGAATCTTTGAAAGACCCAAGGAATCAAGTCGCAGGTGAGGTGGCATCGCTAATTGTCATGAGTCTGTTCGTATCCTTCTTGTTCTGCACCTCAAGCTCTACATTGTCCTGGAAGTTGGTAGAAATTTGCACCTAATGGAATTCTTGGGGACGATATTCATGGGCAACCTTAGTACTAGACCACCTGCACAATGGTCTAAGTAAGAAGCAGGAAGACAAAGATGTCAATTTGTCAGGTTGTTTGCCGCTAATCATGGTAAGTAACCACTACTGTTAGTTTCATTAACATTTCAGTAGATTTAGCCCTCAAAATTAATGTTTTTCTTATTGTTGTGTAACAGTATTGGTTAGCTGAGAAGACAAAGATGGGAGGAGCAATCATGAGAAATGAATTAGGGTCGCCAAATTTCATAAGATGGTCACTCGTCGAGCTGCACAAAGAAATGGAGAAACTAACCAATGAGCAGATAGAGGTAAAGAAAGAAAAACAAAGAATAAATTTGCAATAAGAAATCAGTTTAGAAATATATTGTTCTAGTCTTTAACAGTGTGTGTACTTTGTTTGATGAAAAAAAGGAAATGTTTGACCGAAAGCTGACAAAGGAAGACTTGGAAGTGGCAATGCATGACATCAGAGGAAGAAACAGAGGAGTAGCATCAGAAGAATCAAACGAAGAGCTGAGGGAGGAAGACTTTGTAACTCCAACTTTTGGAGATTGGGTAAGTATCTTTCTTTGTTGATTTTCAGTAGCTTTCTCTGCCTATGTTACTAGCTTTCTCTGTCTGGGTTAGTAGCTTTCTCTGCCTATGTGATCTATAACCAAGTAATTTTCTTTGAAAATTTTAGTAGTTTTCTGTAACTGTTTGAGTAGCTTCTTTTAAGCTCATCAGTAGTTTTTTAAAAATTTCAGAAGCTTTCAGTTTCATGGACGAGTTAGTAGATTCGTATGATTATGTTAGTAGCTTTCTTTAATCATTTGAGTAGCTTTTGGTATTCAAATTAGTAGCTAAGAAACTTTCAGTTTCATGTAATTAATTCTGAGCAAGTTTGTATCTTTGTATAGCTATGTTAGTATGTTTTAATAACCACCTCAGTAGCTTTTTAATGTGATTTTTTTTTTGATACAGCACAAGAAAACCACCCAAGAGCGATGAAAAAAAGAAGCAGAAAGTCAGAAGAGAATGAAGGACATAATAGACTCGTTGGAAGAAGCAACAACTCAGACAAGTCTCTCACAAGAAGAAAACCAGAAAACCCAAGACTTGTTGAAGAAGTTGACCGAAGAGAATGAAAAGCTAGCAAGGCAGAATGATAGGTATTGGGAGATGTTGGACAAAGCCTTTGAGGAAGACAATATAGCAACAAGGAAGATACAGATCTTGCAGAACAAATTGTTGAAGAAGTGGAAAGTTTTTACAACCATTGAGAAGGAAAAAAAGAACTTGGAGGACGTCATTGAGCAGCAGAGAGAAACAATACATAATCTGGAAAATGAATTGCTGGAAATGGAAAGAAAGCTACTGGAGAAGGATATGTTGGATTCTCAAGAGGATTTACGGAAAGATGATATAGAAAACAGTAAAAGTGATGGTGAAGATGATGAGGAAGAGGGTGGAGAAGGAGCTGATGGTGAAGATGATGAGGAAGAGGGTGAAGAAGGAGCTGATGGTGAAGATGGTGGAGACGATGATGAAGACAAAGAAGAAAAACCTGAAGTGAGAACAACCAGAAAGAAGCACACAGCAGCAAGAAAAGATAAAAGAGGCAGGTCTTCTCAGAAACAGGAAGCAAAGAAACAATCAAGGAGAAGGGAAAGGGTGAAAAAAGCTGCTGCTGAAGAAGAACCTGAAGAAGAAGCTGCTGATGAAGAAGAAGAACCTGAAGAAGAACCCATTAAAAAGATGAAGAAAGGGAAGAAGCAAGCTGTAAAGAGAAATTCAATGGTGGATCGAATCAAGAACAAAAAAAGGAAGGCTACTGAAGACAAGGAGTTCACGTATACCACTAAAAGAACAAGGAGCGGCAAGAGGCATTAGATGATAATCGGAAATAGTAGATTTATGTAGTGCTGACAGTAGGTTTTTGAGGCTATGAAAGTAGATTTTTCATGTGTGGACAGTACCTTAATGTTGTTTAATTTCCAGCTTAGATATTTGATGGAAAATGACGTCGGGCTGACAGTAGTATTTTGAAGTACTGACAGTGGCTTTACGAACTGTTAACAGTAGCTTTATGTTTAATTTTCAGCTTTAATATTGGATGGAAATTGATGTCTATTTTGTTACTTTCAGCTTTAGTTTTCTTCTTTAATGTCCATTTCCAGTTTTGTTTTGAAATTTATGTCGAAATCATTAGACAAAGTTGATCAAAGGATACTCTCAATCATATAAACAGGTACTGCAAAGGTGATCAAAAGATACTGTTAATGTTGTATAAAGATACTCTGTTCATTTACAGTTGTCAACACAAGCAAAAGCTATGCTCTGTAAAAGAATGACAGTATAGTAACAGCTACTCCAAATGGTATAAAAAGATACTCAAATTGTTATAGAAAACTATTGCCAATGTTGTAAAAAGATACTCCATCTGTTCATGTACTACTGCCAGCTTTCAGATTGGCGCAGTACACGCTATCTTGTTGTGGCGCCCCAACTCACCACACCGGCCACACTTGATACGCCTCCTCGTGCCTCCTTCTGCTGCAGACTTCATTCGAACAGATTTTGGCCGGCCGGATGGCCTCCTAACTAATGGAGGCTTAACAACAGAAGTTGAACTAGCTGCATTTTCATAAAACTTCTCCATATTTGGTATAGGATGAATACCATGCGCGTAGGAATCCATGTAGCTTTGACAGGTGTAAAACGGCTCAATGTAACTATACACAGGTTCCACTCCAACCTTTTGGATTGCAGCAAGAGCATGAGAACATGGGAATGAATTAATTTGCCATTGACGGCAAGAGCAAGTGTTGTTCCCAAGATCAACCGCCACTGATTTATCTGAATGAACTTCAAAAACAGTCTCACTAGACATACTAACAGCCCAATGCCGCCCAATATCCATTGATTTCTTCAACAAAGCCTCCATTGGAGGACACAAAATAGTGGTCCACCTCTTGCATGCAACCTTCCTCTCAGACATATTCTCCATAACCTTAACCCTTAAGCTTTCAAACATCTCAAATATAGGAAGCTCATGCAAATCTCTAGTCCAATTGTTAAATGACTCGGCAACACTATTTGCCATTTCACCATACCTGTTTCCTTTGAAAAATGCATTGCACCACTTTTCCAACGGCAAAGATCGCAGAAACTCTTCAATAGGCGGACCACCTTCTTTCTTCAAGTTGTGCAAGTTGAAGTTATAGCTTGCTAATGTAGGTGAATAAGCAACTTTCATAAATTCCTCCACAATCTTGTCAACAAAATAATTTCCAGCTGATTGCTTTCGGTACACACCTCTAACATTCTCCTTAAGGTGATAGTAGCAGTATGAATGAGGAGAATCTGGAAATACCCTGGCAACAGCATTCAACAGTCCGCTGTGTCGATCAATAACAAAAGTCACATTTCTACCTTGCGGAGACAAGATATTATATAGATGATCAAAAAACCAATCCCAATTCGCATGATTTTCAGAATCTACAACTGCAAATGCAAAGGGGAAGAACTCTGCAAAAAAAGATAAATCAAATAATTAGTATTTGAAAATGGAAACTGAAATAGAAGCTACTGACCCTTTAAAAGCTACTGATATAGGTACACAAAGATACTATGCCAGGCATAGATATATACTATCACAGGTATATAAAGCTACCATCCAAGATACTGAGCACAGAGCAGAGAACACAAAATAAAACATACCTTGGTTTCCATTCTTTCCAGTAGCACAGAGCATGTATCCCTTATACTTACTCTTCAAATGAGCAACATCCACGAACAGAAGCGGAATGCATGACTTAAAGCCCTCAATGCAACCAGAAAAACAAATGAAGAAACGTTCGAAACGATTACTTAAAGAATCAGTTTCCAATATGCAATAAGAGCCCGGATTACTAGATAAAATAGCATCACGATACCAAAGCAGCTGAGAATATGAGTCACCATCATGACCATGGACAGCTTTTCTAGCCAATTCCTTCCCATACCAAGCAGTCTTATAAGACACATCTAAACCAAAAGAATGCTTGAAACGAGACACAATCTCTTTAGGCTTGAGTTGAGGATTGGACTTCAACTCATTAGCAATCTCCGATTTCACAACATGAGACCCCAAAAGCTTACTCTTTTGCTGCCTAAGAACTCCTTTGCATGTGTGAACATTATTCAACTTCTTTATGTAGAAAAAGCCATTCACCTTGTTCTTCAAAGCGCGAATAGACCATTGACAACCATCAGAATATCTCTTAGCACACTCTACAATAACACGACTTGAGGTATTCCGTGTGTACTTGAAAAGAAAACCAGTTTCAATAGCATACTTGGTCAACTTTTCCCTAAATTCTAACACCCCCCCTTCGAACTTTTGATCCTCATGCCTTATAAAGCCCTGCCACTCATGAGTGAGATAACTCTTTGGAGCCTCTGGCCTATAACACCCCAAGTATTCACTCGCATCAATACTATTGCTTGAACCCACTGACAAACATGAAGAAGCACATGAAACATCATCCAAAGATGTTGTTGCAGAAGTAGAACTACTACTCCCACGACAATAAGGCACCAAAATGGTGCTCCCATTAGAATCCCTCACCAAAATATCAACAGAATTCAATTTAAAATCAAACATACACCTAAACATCAGTTTAACATCCATATCACTTGATAACACACAGCTTTTATATCCAGGGAAAGAATACCTCAAGTCGAATGAACCAAGATTCAAATGATTAAAACCCACAGAGACCTCCCTCACAATATCATTAAACGTATGCTTCATATCAACAACGAACATGATTGTTTCAAACATATACGTGCACCTCGCATAAGGTTCTGCATCCATGGTTAAGTTACTGCAATTACACATTAGAGGAAGAATAATTAGCTTCTATTCGCAATATCAAACAGAAAAGCTACTAGAATCAGATTGAAAGAATACTAGCAGAGGAAAAGAAAGCTACTACCACAGTAAGATAAAGGCACTATAACAGTTATATAAAGCTACTATATGTAATCAAAAAGGAAAAACGAAGACATGACAAAGATTGGTATTATAATGAAAAATGAAGACAGCAGCGTGCCGCTGCACCGCTAACCTATCAGTCTATCAATCAGCTTATAGTTTTGATATGAATTAAAAGGCAAGAGGAAAAAACAAAGAATATATAACAAAACAGCAAATGTAGAATTATTTCATTCTGTTAGTTGCTTTTCTGAACTGTATCAGTAGCATTTACAAACTGCATTAGTAACTTTGACTATACAAATCAGCTAAAACCTGCATTAGTTAACAGAGATAGCTATGAACAATTAACTTGCGCAACAGTTTCATTGTACAATCAACTTTCAACAAAAAAACATGATTGATACAGTGATGAAATCACAACAGTTACGCATGATTTAACAGCTAATTTAACTATAAGCTACGCACGATTTAGGTTTAGCAAAACAAAAATGAAATCACATTGATGAAATTTGAAATACAAATCAAGCTAAAAAGATTGCAGAGAGAGAAGGCTGAGATCGAATCGAATCAAAACAAAAACAAAATTACAGTGATGAAAATCGAAGTAAAAATCAAGCTAAACAGAGTGCAGAGGTATGGAATTAAACCTCAATGATCGATTAGAGATTGTTGCGAACTAGAGGGAGAGCTTCGTCTTCCTGAGCGAGCTAGAGAGAGAGAGAGCTTCGTCTTCTTGAGTGAGCTAGAGAGAGAGAGCTTCACGGTTTGCTAGAGGGAGAACATTGATGAAATTTGAAATACAAATCAAGCTAAAAAGATTGCAGAGAGAGAAGGCTGAGATCGAATCGAATCAAAACAAAAACAAAATTACAGTGATGAAAATCGAAGTAAAAATCAAGCTAAACAGAGTGCAGAGATATGGAATTAAACCTCAATGATCGATTAGAGATTGTTGCGAACTAGAGGGAGAGCTTCGTCTTCCTGAGCGAGCTAGAGAGAGAGAGCTTCACGGTTTGCTAGAGAGAGAAAGAATTCTTGAGCGAGCTAGAGAGAGAGAGCTTCACGGTTTGCTAGAGAGATAAAGAGTTTCATCGTGGTAGAGAGAGAGAGAGACTGAGAGTATCTGAATGTGAAACAGAAATTTAAATAATAGATAGGTGAGGGTAAAATAGGTATAGCATAAAAAAGAGCTGATGGTTTTGGGCCCTAAAGTGGCCTTATGTGTACAAAACAATTTAGGTGGCCTTATGAGTCATATAAGTCTCAAAGTGACACTTCTTTGTAATTTTCTATTTTAAATTACAAGATAAGCTCTTTTCATAGAAAAAAAAAAAAAAAAACCACTTGAAAATTCCATGTATAAGAATGATTCAAGATCAATACATTGTAGAAGAGGGTATGTATGGCAGTATCACTCTCGCGGCTATGTAAGGTCATCTTCATCCAATTCTTCTTCTTGCTCCTTAGACACATTTGTCTTTAGTCCACTGACATCACCTGTAGGCAGTTTCCTGGCGAGTCTGATGACCTGCAGCCATTTCAGTTTAGTGAAACAAATGTGAAACCGAGCATTTTACAGAACAGAAAAGCACATTCAAAACCAAGATTGGTATACAACTACCATTCTTCATAAAAAGACAGGTTTAACTATCATAGCTGATTAATGCAGATGCCAATTACGCTAGAGAAGCAAGCATATGCATTACCATGTGATCAAGATGAGAAACTGCACTTGACTTAGTAAGTCGTTTGATTTCTTCAATATCACCTTCTGTGTATGCGGAAAGAAGTTTACTAGCACATCGGCCATGATCATTGCCCAAAAAAGCATCGACCCTACACAGATCCAAAAGCAGTAAGCGTATAATTGTGTAAATAGTACTTGCCGGCCAAATATATAGCTCGAGTAAATAGCGTTTCATGTGAATATAGATAACCACAGGCTCTCAGATCATCATTTCGGGCTCTGCCTTGATAAATTGTCTATAATAAATAGTAAATAAAGCTAATGTAATAACAAGTAAGGTACAAAACTTCTATATATTGCTTATACCAGAAGTTTGTGTTAGAGCTTTTACTTACTGGGAGCAATCATTGTAGCATTTTTCTGCCTGCTTGACGTCATGGATATACAGGTATATGAGAATTGCACTAAGATATGCCTGATTCAACAAAGGTTACAAAAATAACTTCTTCATAAGTATCATATTCAAACATGAAACTAAGGAATTAAAAAGTGACTCATACTCGATAGCAAATAGGATAGCAACATTAATAATGCAACAGCTTAATCTCCCATATGCAGATGCTAGTTGGTATTGACTACACACATACAAAAGCACAAGTTACAGTCATCACATGAGTTATCAGACTACAGAAGTAGAATTGTAGAACCGAGAACGATTGCTACTTTGAACCTTTACACAAACTTGTATTCTAACTGAAACAGCCTGTAGAATTAGTTTCAGTGCAACAACCAAGATACATGTACAGAGGCCACAAGGATGGCAGTTTCTGTAAAACAAGGTACAAGAAGACTAATTATAGCTCTAATGAGAAAACCTTAATTACTAATTTACTAAAGATGCATAAGGGCATCATTCTCTTTGTCCAGTGACAAGCAAATGAAAGCAGAAAGAAAGATGCTAGGTACTTAGTTGTAAGTTTTTTCCTTTTAAGAAGATGATCTTTCTCAGAAAACTTGAGTCCACATTTTCAGGCTTTAGCACTCTATGTAGCAACAATGGATCCATTCCACACTGTATTCATATCAGATACCAATACTTTTAAATTAGCGAAAAGTAATCTATGTCATATATAAAAATAAATGGCAAAGAATTGTGTCAAGGGAACCAATTCCATACATTGTCATTTTGATAAAGAATAGTGTAAAAACAAAAGATAAATGTGCAAAAAGCAATCCTTTCGCACCTTGCACTGGCTATGGGTAGCATTGCACTTATCAGCTGCTAAGCCCCATCTCAACAGGAAAGCTGCAGCATCTGTATACCTGTAAATATGGAAGCAATTATTTGTAGATCACCAGGATTATGATTAAACTCATAAGAAAAAGCTAGTGATCCTAATTTACTAGAAAACACCAAATATCCAACTTCTTGTACCAGTTTGTCACGTCGGAGCATTTCCTTTTCCCTCTTCCTAATAAATAAACCTATAAACCCTGATTTCCTAACACCTTAGCCTCAATTGCTGGATCATCAATGCTGCTAGAAAACCCTACAACACATAATTTTTGCCTAAATCATAATTATCGTAATTTATTTCATCCTCTCAACTGACTAATTTGATAACAGCCATTATGTACTACATCTTCTTAATCAAGTAAAACGATAATTGCATAGCTTAAATAACAAATGATATATCATTCCAAAACATACTTCTGTAGCTTTATATAAGCACTAGTAACATCTCGATATAGATCAAAGGCCATTTGCTCTTTGCCATCGTCTTCAAGAATAGTGCACGCCTCAATGTAAAGTTGAATAGCTTCTTCAGGAATAGGATCTTCAAGGGTACTGTAGTAATTTTTAACATTTCAAATGGTTTAGGAAAGACATTCACATTTAAAACTGTCAGACGGACAAACCAGTACAGAACACAAAAGAGGCCAAATCTCTCAAGCTCTAACCGTAACTCAAGTAGATGCACAATATGAGAGAAAAACAGACATGGGAAACTCTCAAATAGACAAAAGTTTTTCTAGAATATATATTTTCAGGTACCTCACTGCAAATTCAATATGTTGAAAACTGAAAATTCTTTTGGCAAGAGAAGATGAATAATCATTTAAGAACAACAAGAATTCCTGCAATTGTCAAGAGCACTCAAGTACATGTCCAAATCTATTCCCTGCAGTAAACTAACGCTTTTTGAGACCACTAAGAGTTACAGAAAGAAGAGAGTGAACCCTGTCGTTACCGGTCTCCTTTTGCAAGAGCATCTGATGCAGGCTGTGCTCTTTCGCACACACAGAGTGTATAATTCCGATGCCCTTGTGTAAAAATCAGCAACTTCATTCCAGTTGCCTAAGTCCTTTGCTAGAGCAGCAGCAGACTCCATATGCTTTGCAGCATCCCAGGGTCTGATTTCATAGTACAAGATATATAGCAAGAGAACAGTCATACAGATCATCAAACAAAATCACTTATATAAATGAGGATACGGGGAGATCCACTCTTGTCCTTTTGATGCTTTTTCGAGTGCATCCTTTGCTTTCTCATAATCCTTGGCAATCCATTAGCTACACAGAAACAGTGTAGAAGAATAATGAAAATTAAGAGATAGAAGTAAAAGTCTTATGCTTGAGCAATGAAAATTAATTGAATGAAACAAAAGACAAAACCTTTGCCCTCTTCTACTCTTGGTCTCTCTTCCCCGTTACAAATTTACCAACTTTATATCCATACTGGGGCTTGGTCGAAGAATTGAAGCTCCGGGAGGCGGAGCGACGGCGTTTTGGGGACTCTGTGTCGTTTTTGTTGGCTCGCTCGCTCGCTCACTCAGTCCGGCTCTGTTTTTGGGTTAAGAGATAGAAGATGATGCTGCAAAATGATGGGGCCCACTTAGGTCCACTTGTCTCAAGTGAAATCCAATTGCTCAGTTGGCATATTCCCAATTTCTGAAAATGGTTTTTTTTGGTATGAGAGTAGAAAATGGAGGGAATCCATTCCATGGTCAAATTACTGAAAATCCCTTCAAAGGGGTTGGTGTTTTTCCAAACAAGATTATCTACTTCTGTTTATGCATAGGGTGGTGGAGGCTGGAACTGGGCTGGGCCAGTCCTGTTGGGCTTTGGGCTCTGCCTTTTTCTTTGGGCTAAATTGGGTTGCTGCTATTGAGCTTCTTGTATGGTATGACTGAAGCACGTTTGCCGTAAGAATTTGACGGCTTTCATCAAATCAATTTGCCCTTCAGTGAAAGCAGGCCATCATCGAATCAATTTGCCGATCATAATATGACTATTTTGGGACTATGCATTCAAAGCTCATGGCCTTGTAGGATTCTAGATTTCGAGCGCTTGAGCTTCTTGTATGCCAAACATTGAAACTTTCGTTGCCAATGCATATTGCTTTTGCTCTGCTTTGCTAGGAGAATCTACTCGCGTATTGCTCACTTTCATTTATGTGTCTTCCTTGGTGGTAGGAACAATTGGAAAAAAAAAAAGTTGTTGATGCACGGTCCATTTATGAGTTCTTCGTGACATTGGGTCTCCAAGGCCGATCATATGGATTGCTCATATCTGATCAATCATATGAGCAAATTATGAAGCCCAAATTATCATGATATCAAATATTGTGTGTTTGGATAAACTCTTAAGAACAGAGGAAGCAGTTTCTTATGAATTGAGAAAGACTGAGGTAGACAAATGAAAACCACCGTTATTTTAACTCTTGAACTATTGAAGCGTTCTCAACCTTAGTATCAAATACTGTCATTTACATACGTTAATTTACCTCCGTTAGTCATTTTTATATCTGGAGCTATATATTTTGTTACAAAAGACTGTTAGTTACCTAAAACATCTCTTTGGTACATCCTAACATTGTTTCAAACATTCAGCAGTCAAAATGGTGAGGAAGACCAAAAAGGTTGTGACAAACTGAGAAATTTTGATTGTTGTATGTAGTTTTTGATAGATTTTGTGGCAAACCATAATCCCAGATCCGGTGATTTGTGGATGCCATGCCCATCTCACCGGCAAGTTGTAGATTTGTCCCAGGGATGAACATAGATGTTTTTGGTATGATTAGGATCCTCATTCTGAAAATCAATTTATTTGAATGACTGAAAGATCATCAGTTTGGTTAATTTTAGGATTGTATGCAGCAAAAGAGAATATTCAAATAGTCTTGCATGCTAATATAGTAATATGAAAATGCCAACTCCTCCCAGCAATAGTAATAGCGTCATGAATTATTACTAGAGTCCAAACTCTTCTTAATATATTGTTTCAGAGCAATTTATAAGATAACTAGACTGATGGAAAACTACGCGTCAAAAATCTTGGTGTTTGTTTTCAACTGAGGTAGGTTCAGTATACTTTCCCTGTAAATTACATATGAATCATAGCAACTACATTTTAGCAAAAGCTGCGCCCGAAGTCTTCTTCTTGAGTTGTTTACTAAAGAGAGCCGTTGGATCGAATCGAGTTCTTCATTGAATTGAAACAGATCACTGCAGTTCTTCTGTGAGATTTCACATCTTATCAGCAAGATCCATCCACATCTGGTACGCGGTTCTACACCTATCATTCTTTCTAAAGCAAGCCAATTTATTTCATTACTAGTTTTGTGCTGTTGGAAATACTCGTCAGTCGTCACCCTTACTTGTTCAGTTATGGATTTTATTAATTGTTGTTGAACTGTCTCTCTTCTTTGCAGAGAGATCGAGAGTATACTGACAGATGGCTACTATGGCCTTATCTGCAACGGACGTCTTAATTGGAAAACTTCTGATAATTCTTGAGAACGAAGGAACAACCATAGCCAGTGTTCGTGATGAAGTTGAAAAGATTAAGGAGGAGCTTCTAAGCATGAAAGCTTTCCTGGTGGATGTGGAGGCAAACAAAGCAAAAACTGAAGGAGAGAAATTGTGGGTTGCAAGCATCAGAGACTTGGCCTATGAAGTTGAAGATATCATTGATGAATTCATGTATCACATGTATGAGAAGCAAAGTGGGGGTCGACTTTCAAGGGGGCTGCACAAGACCATTGGCGCTCCAAGTCATCTTTGGTTCAGGCATAAAATTGCAAAGAAGTTGAAGAAAATTACTGAAATGATCAAAGCCATTCCAGAGAGGAATCAAAGGTACGGTGTTGGCCATGTAGGAGGAGCAACTACATCCGAAGATATTCACAAATTGGTGCAGAACCAAGCTGAGTCCTCCATTTTCATTATGGAAGACGAACTGGTAGGGATTGAAGGCAAGAAGCAAATAATAATGGGATGGCTCATGGATGAGGAGCAACACCAAACTGTTATGTCTGTGGTTGGCATGGGAGGTTCTGGAAAGACAACTCTAGTTGCCAAGACCTTCAACAATGAAAAGGTGAAGAGACATTTCGATTGTTATGCATGGATTACCATTTCTCAAACTTATGATGTGGTACACTTGTTTCGAAGCTTGATTAGGGAACTCTACAAATCAAGGAAGGAAGAGTACTCTGCAAATTTGAATGCCATGAGTCGCATAGAATTGCTAGAGTTACTAATTAACTACTTGGAGTCCAAAAGATACCTGGTTGTTCTAGATGATGTGTGGGATATAAAAGCTTGGAGAGAAATTAAAGTATCACTTCAAGATAGGCAACGAACTCGGAAGTCGAATCATAGTTACAACTCGAAAAGAAGATGTAGCATGCAATTCTTTTGGAGTTAAAAGCCATGTTCACCATATTCAACCCCTGCTAAAGAATGAGGCTTGGGAGCTCTTCAGCAAGAAAGCATTCTCAACTAATCAGCATAAAACTTGTCCTACTGAGCTTGAATCATTAGCTTGCCAACTTGTGGAAAAGTGTGAAGGCCTTCCTTTGGCTATTGTGTCTTTAGGTGGTCTTATGTCTTCTAAAAAGTCACTGGATCAATGGGACAAAGTCCTCAACAGCTTCAATTGGCATCTACATAAAAATTTATTGCTAGACCCTGTTAAAAATATCTTGTTGCTGAGTTTCAATGATTTGCCATCTCAATTGAAACATTGCTTCCTCTATTGCTCTCTATTCCCAGAAGATTTTGTAATTAAAAGAAAAAGGCTCACTAGATTGTGGATAGCCGAAGGATTTGTTGAACATGTTAAAGGGGTCACACCAGAAGAAGTTGCAGATGACAATCTTATGGAGCTCTGTTTCCGTAGCGTGTTACAAGTTGTAAAGAGAAATGGTACAGGAAGGCCGAAACAAGTTAAGATGCATGATCTGATGCGAGAGCTTGCTTTGTCGACAACTGAGAAGGAAAAGTTTGGTCTTGTATACGATGGGAGAGAAGTAATGGAAGACATCTCAACCCGTCGCTTGTCAATTCACAAAATGGAAGGAGAAATTAAATCATGGCCGGGTATGTCAAAGATTCGTTCTCTTCTTGTATTTGCCACTAACATGTCCTCATTGTCTTTCTCAAATGCACTGGTTTCTCAATTCAAATTGTTGAGGACTCTAGACTTGGAGGATGTCCAAATTGATAAACTGCCAGATGCAGTTGTTTACTTGTTCAACTTGAGATATTTAAATTTGAGGAACACTTTAATCAAGGAACTTCCCGAGTCCATAGGGCGTCTCCGCAACCTTCAATTTCTGAATATCAAGGATGCTAAGATAGCGTCACTTCCACAAGGAATTGCAAAGTTGTTGAACCTGCGCCATCTAATTATGTATCGCTACACTGGAAAGTTTCTGGACTTCAAATATGTGAGTGGGATAAAAGTGCCATCGAATGTTTGTAAGTTGCAGAAATTGCAAAGCTTATCTATGATTGAATCAGAAGGGGACACTAGTAGACTTATCGGCAACATGACTCAACTTAAGAGCATCGGCATATCAAATGTGAAAGAAAAAGATGAGATTGACCTTTGGGTCTCAATTGAAAAGTTGAATCTGCTTCAATCTATGGTTTTAATGGCAAGTGATGAAGAGGAAATCCTTCCGGTGAAAGCAGAATGTCCACCTCTTCCGCGCCTTCGAGCACTTTATTTGATTGGCAGGCTGCAAAACGTATTACCTTGGTTTTCTTCACTACAAAGTCTCGTACATCTGTGTCTGCGTTGGTCTAGACTTGAAGAGGATTTACTACCTCAAATTGAAGCACTGCCCAATCTGACAAGGCTTGATCTTTGGAATGCATATGTTGGGGAAGAGTTGTGTTTCCACAAAGGCTTTGTAAAGTTGGAGAGGTTGGAGTTGTTCAATTTTTCCTCGTTGAAAAAGGCAAGTATAGAAAAAGGGGTGATGCCAAATCTCCGGTACTTATCGGTTAAAAATTGCATGGAGCTAAAGACAGTGCCACTAGGACTTGAATACCTGTCTAATCTACAATCTTTGGATTTGGTATTTGTTCCCATTGATGTTATACAGCCCATTCGGAAAGGAGGTGAGGATCGCTCTAAAGTACAACACATTCCTGAGATCATACATGTTTTTGAACAATCATCCAAGCTGGTCCACGAAAACTTGGCCTAGTGTTTCTTTCTCCTACAAGCAGTGGCAGACGCACATAGGGACGAGTGGGGGCTACTGCCCCAGTCAGCTTTTGACATTTGGCAGCTGAGATCCTTTTTTTATATTTTATGTCAGCTATGTTTATATATATATATATATATATAGTTGATTGTTGATATGTATGGACGTATGGTGCTGTTCTGTTTCACCAAAGCACTATCATCATATATAATTAAATATATGTAAAGGCTGAAGGCGTGCAGCTTGCCTTTCCCAGAGACCCATACGACCCCATTTCCCATTCTTTTTGTTCCACTGAGAATCTCCATTCCCCAAACAACAAACTCAATACTTCCAGACTTTCTTCGATTGAGTCCGACTTCGACTCTTTGAGTCTTCATGCAATCTCTGCCCTTCTGCAACTCAGTCTTGGATTGATGATCTTGAAGGTTAGTTCTTCATCTTCTAGTCTACTTTCCAAATCGATGACTTTGTTGATTAAATTAAATTACTCATTAAAGATGGAGAGATTCTTTAAACGAGCATCAGACGAGTTATCATCACCCCTCATAGAGAGTGAAAGATCAAAACAGATTCGTGTAGAAATTGATTTGGCTAATCTTCCTCCTGCAAGCTCTCTTTTTTGTTAAACCTTTTGTACTATTGAACATTATTTTTCCAAGTTGAAGGGCTGAGCATCATAATCTATTAAATTCTGTTTCTTTGATTGCACTCCTCTGCTTCCCATTTGGTGCAAATATTTTAATAAATGAGTCTATTCCACCTTGCCCCCAGAGATATATATTCCTGCGTCCGCCACTGCCTGCAAGTTACATATATTTAGCCTTGTATCATACTATACAAGAAATGCTACACAACAATTCAAATGAGATGTATAATTTAACAACAGCAGATTGTAGAAGGCCTCCCATCTTTAGATGTTTGTGAACACATTTAGTAGTCAAATTCTGAAAACCAAGCTGAAAGTTAAACAGAACAATCAAAGAGATGCTGAGATTTAAGCTGCCCCAACTTTCGAGTTGTCGTCGTCGTCTTCTTGCCGGTTGGTGTGCTTCTTGTTGTTGTTGTTGCTGTTGTTCTGGTGTTGCTCTTCGAGGAATTTGATGAAAGCCTCTAAGTCATTTTATGGATGAGTAGTTATATATAAGAAGCTTGAACATATGCAGCAGCTTCCTTGAGAAACTTTGAAAATGTAGCATTTGAGAAGCTTGAACACAGTGTTGCAGCTTCCATGAGAAACTTCCCCGGCCAATTTCATTTTTTAATTCCGTAGAACTTGGTGTCTTTATTTTAGTAACTACAAATTCCAACTTTTCCAAGGTTAGCCTTGAATACAGTTGTTATTCGTATGCATCTTTTCAGTTGCAATATGCGAAGGCCACTGGAAACCCACAAATCACACAGAAGTCTTGAATAATGTGAACTGTAAATACACAGAGAGCTAATACTAAACAGGCCAAGGAAATGTGGTTTTACATTACAAGACAAGCTCTTTTTCATAGAAAAACCCACTCGAAAATTCCATGTATAAGAATCTACTGAGATCAACACATTGTAAAAGAGGGTATGTATGACAATATCACTCTCGAGGCTATGTAAGGTCATCTTCATCCAATTCTTCTTGCTCCTTGGATGCATTTGTCTTTAGTCCAGTGACATCACCTATAGGCAGTTTCCTGGCGAGTCTGATGACCTGCAGCCGTTTCAGTTTAGTGAAACAAATGTGAAACCAAGCATTTTGCAGAACAGAAAAGCATATTCAAAATAAAGATTGGAATACAAACACCATTCTTCATAAAAAGACAGGTTTAACCAAACATCCCTATATCATAGCTGATTAATGCAGATGCCAATTACGGTAGAGAAGCAAGCATATGCATTACCATGTGATCAAGATGAGAAACTGTGCTTGACTAAGCAAGTCGTTTGATTATATGAATATAGATAACCATAGCCCCTCTTGTCATCATTCTATGATTTTATATAGATGCAACTCAGGTCAGTTGATAATTGTTTTTCAAATTAAAAGAAACTAGCATCTGGTAAATTTATAAATAAAAATCAAGCCCCAGGAAAGTATAGGTTGGCTCCCAGCTCCATCTCGGCTGGCATCCAGCTCTCGGGCTTCTATTTCAATCCGTGCTGGACCGATCGATATACCAATAATAAAGTCTCCAGTCAACTGGTGGAATATATCGCATCAATCCGGGAGCATCAGCATTTTTGGACTCTGCCTTGATTAATTGTCTATAATATATAGTAAATAAAGCTGATGTAATAATACTCAAGGTGCAGAACTTCTATATATCGCTTATACCAGAAGTTTCTATTAGAGCTTTTACTTTCTGGGAGCAATCATTGTAGCATTTTTCTGCTTGTTTGACGTCATGAATATATAGGTATATGAGAATTAATTGCACTGAGATATGCCTGATTCAACAAAGGTTATAAAATGCGCCAGGCACTGTGCTGCAATGCACAGTTGGAGCATTTCACATGCGCCGAAAGGGTTTATCTTGGGCCTAGGAAGCCTTTGGATTCCCCTTGACAAAGTCCAAAAAAAAAAAAAAAAAAAAAAAAGGTTATAAAATTAACTTCATCATTAGTATCATATTCAAACATGAAACTAATGAATTAAAGAGTGACTGATACTCGAAAGCAAATAGGATAACAACATTAAGAATGCAACAGCTTAATCTCCCATGCCCATATACAGATGCTAGTTACTGCTAACTTTACAAAAGCACAAGTTACAGTCATCACATGATTATCAGACTCCAGATGTAGAATTGTAGCACCAAGAGTGATTGCTACTCTGAACCTTTGCAGATACTTGTATTCTAACTGAAACAGCCTGTAGAATTAGTTTCAGTGCAAAAACCAAGATACGTGTACAGAGGCCACAAGGACGGTATTTTGTGTAAAACAAGGTACGAGAAGACTAATTATAGCCCTCATAAGAAAAGTTTAGTTAGTAAAGGTGCAAAAGGGCATTGGTCTCTCTGTTCAGTGACAAGCAAATGAAAGCAGAAAGAAAGACGCTAGATACTTAGTTGTAAGTTTAATCCTGCTAAGAAGATGCTCTTTCTCAGAAAACTCGAGTCCACTTTTTCAAGCTTTAGCACTCTATTTAGCATAGGTACTTCAACAAGAGAGCCATTTCCACATTGTATTCATATCAGATATACTTCTAAACCAGTCCAAAATAATCTATATCATTTACATATAAATAAATGGTAAAGAATAGTGTCAAGGGAACCAATTCCAAACGTTATCATTTTGATAAGGAATAGTGTAAAACCAAAGGATAAATGTTCAAAAAGCAATCCTTTCGCACCTTGCTCCAGCCCCCCTCTCCACTCCTCTTCAGTTTTCAATGTGATAGGTCTCTCAATATCAGCAGCCTCTGCAGAGAGCATATGTTTGTACTCATCATCTCCAAATCAGCCATAGCCTTTGCCTTCTTATCCCAAGGATTCCACACCACTGGATGAAAGAAACCGGTACACAACATAATTCCAACTAACAGAATGAGGGCAGGTCTTTCAGAGCAACAAGATTCTCACTTTTCATGGAATTTAGATATGATGGAATCAGAGATAACTTAGAATGTGACTGAATGAAAATATGGCTATTTTGAGATGTAAACTAGATAGTTAGCTAATTCAGTAAACATAATGTCCTCTGCATTGTACTTTCTTCTTTTCATAAAAGTATGTTCCTTATAGATAACTGGACAGAATGTAGGAACAGGCTTCACATCGTCAACCACAAATGGTTGGGACAAGGCTATGTGGCAGTTGATTGATATGAAATTTCCACTATCCTTGCTATCACTACCTATTAAATCAATCAATCCAAAGCAAGGATATATTTAAAAACACAAAGAAAGAAATAGCAACTGTTCTCTACACAGATCCTAGGCATCTAATGGCAGAGAAAGTGCCAAGATATATCTTCTCCGTTGTAATAATGTTACAATGGTATATGCAACAATGAGCTTCCGTTATTCATGGCTCATGTTAAATGGTGTAAAGCCAGGCATTTTAACTGCAAACACAACACCTCAAGCAACAATAACATCATTATGAAATATTGTATTAGATTTATTCATCCTTACCGGCATCTGGAAGACCATCTTTGCGTATTACAAATGTTCTGTTCTTCTCATGATCCATAATTGCAATCTTTGTAGGAGTGCTAAGATATATCTTGTCCATCTGATCAGAGTTACATAAATTGAAAATAAATAAATAATTAAAACTATATTAACCAATGCAAAAACTAGAAAATGAATAGCCTAGTAAAATTACCTCCGATTCAAATGTTATAGCATCCCCTTGCTCTAGTACAACATTTCCTGTTCTGCATGTTGTCCAGATAATTGAGGGTCTCCAAGCCTTCTACATGAAGTTCACTTTAGAGTGGACACCAGCACTACTTTAAATACCATCCAGAAATGAGCTTATGTTATAATGAAAATGGGTTGGAAGTTGAGGGACAGGCAAAAATTAACTGAAGTTCCTGGTGGTAGAATAATGACTGATAGAAAAAGCTCTTTTCTTGTGTTCACGTTGCAAAAGATTCACAGCACTCATCCAATTATAAAATGGGGCAGGCCATAAACATTGAAAATCATGTATTCAGTTTACGGATCATGATAAGGAACAACACAACTTATATATGCTCTACAAAATAAGGAACATTGATGATAATCAGGCCCACATCAAGAGTCAACAGGCATGTACATCATTGTGTAAGCATTTAGTACGTAGTCATTGTGTCAAAACTCTAAAGTCCCAAAACCAATCTAAAAGAATTACTCGAGTGGTCATAGTTTCATGTCGAAAAGAAGTCTCAAAACTAATCAAGTATTAACTTGCATATATACCTTCGAGCGACCCCATGAACTGATGCAATGATCTCCGCCGCCCTCACCGCCTGCTTCTTCCCTTAATTTGTCTGAAAAACCGCTATCACAACAGAAGAAAAGTAAATGTTGGTATAAGCTGATGGAAAAAATAAGAAAAGTACGTAAATGAAAAGTCCAGTTTACTAAACCTTCACACGATCGAGTAGCCAACGAAGTATATAACTAACAAGAACTACGTACACAGTTGAGAAAGGTTACTACTCGAAACCAGATAACACAACAAAACTAGGGAAACAACACATCAAACGAATAATACACACGTTCTGGGTAGATTGATGAGTTTGTTGAAGAACAAGGAATTTGAAGCCTAATATAATTAACAAACATGAGAAATGAGGTACAGCATTGATTACTTCGTATCCAGTAATCGATTCGGTCTCCAGGTTTTCATGCAGACGACGGGGCATGAAGATGTCCCTTCGATCGTTTACCGGAAAATGGACGAGCCGGTAAACATGTTCTAGCCGTCAATCCCTGGAGAGGTTGTATCGGACGGCCGCAACACAACTATAGTCATCACGTGCCTACCACGTGTGTGATTTACTTGATGCTGGGACCGGATAAGGAGACTGATCAGTGGTAGCAAGTTAGGCGTTGGAAGTCTTGGTCAAGTAGACCAGAGTGAGCAGAGTCTTGTTCTTGAGTTGTTCTGGTCAACTTCATGGATTTGAACCAGATCATTGCAGTTCTTCTGTGAGCTTCCAGATCTTATCAAAAAGATCCATCAACACTTGGTGCGTCGTTCTACATCTACTATCATTTCTTTAAAAATTGCATTATTTCAATATCAGTTTAGTCTTTTGGGAATTACTAATTGTCAATACTCTGTTTAGTTTTGGAAATGCTTGAACCTTCTCTCTTCTTTACAGAGAGATCGAGTATACGGACACAAGGCCAATATGGCCTTATGCTTATCTGCAATAATCCTATTAATTGGAAAACTTGGGGCAGATCTTGACCAGATCTTCATGGATTTGAACCAGATCATCATTGCAGATCGTTCTGTGAGCTTTCAGATCTTATCAAAAACATCCATCAACACTCGGTAATTGGTATGTCGTTCTACATCTATCTTTCTTTAAAAAGTTGCATTATTTCAATATAAGTTTAGTCTTTTGGGAAATAATTGTCAATACTCAATTTAGTTTTGGAAATACTTGAACCTTCTCTCTTCTTTACAGAGAGATCGAGTATACTGACTGAAGTCTGAAGGCCAAGATGGCCTCATCTGCAACAGACCTCTTAATTGGAAAAATTGTGGCAATTCTTGAGAACGAAGGAACAACCATAGCCAGTGTTCGTGATGAAGTTGATAGCATTAAGGAGGAGCTTCAAAGCATGAAAGCTTTCCTAGTGGATGCGGAGGCCGACACAGCAAAAAATGAAAGAGAGAAATTGTGGGTTGAAAGCATCAGAAACTTGGCCTATGATGTTGAAGATGTCATTGATGAATTCATGTATCGCATGTATGAGAAGCAAAGTGGGAGTCGACTTTCAAGGAGGCTACACAAAACCATTTGCTTTCCAAAAAGTCTTTGGTTTAGACGTAAAACTGCGAAGAGGTTACAGAAAATCACTAAAAAGATCAAAGACACTGCAGAGAGGAATCAAAAGTACGATGTTGGCCTTGTAGGAGGAGCAACTACATCTGAAGATATTCACAGATCGGTGCAGAACCAAGCGGACTCTTCGTTTTTCAGTATGGAAGACGAACTGGTTGCGATTGAAGGCAAGAAGCAAATACTACTGGGATGGCTCATGGATGAAGAGCAACACCAAACTGTTATATCTGTGGTTGGCATGGGAGGCTCTGGAAAGACAACTCTAGCTGCCAAGACCTTCAACAGTGAAAGGGTGAAGAGACATTTCGATTGTTGTGCGTGGATTACCGTTTCCCAAACTTCTGATGCGGTACACTTGTTTCGAAGCTTGATCATGAAACTCTACAAATCAAGAAAGGAAGATTGCCCTGAAAATTTGAATACCATGAGCAGCAGTGAATTGATAGAGTTACTAGTTAACTACTTGGAGTCCAAAAAATACCTGGTTCTTCTAGATGACGTGTGGGATATAAATGTTTGGAGAGAAGTAAAGGTATCACTTCAAGATAGGCAACTCGGAAGTCGAATCATAGTTACAACTCGAAAAGAAGATGTAGCATCCAATTCTTTTGGAGTTAAAAGCCATGTTCACCATATTCAACCCCTGCTAAAGAATGAGGCTTGGGAGCTCTTCTGCAAAAAAGCATTCTCATCTAATGAGCACAAAACTTGTCCACCTGATTTTGTGTCATTAACTCGCCAACTTGTTGAAAAGTGCGGAGGCCTTCCTCTGGCTATTGTGGCTTTAGGTGGTCTTATGTCTTCCAAGAATTCGCTGGATCAATGGCAGCAAGTCTGCAACAGCTTGAATTGGCATATGGATAACAATTCATTGCTAGACCCTGTGAAAAACATCTTGTTGCTGAGTTTCAATGATTTGCCATCTCAATTGAAACATTGCTTCCTCTATTGTTCTCTTTTCCCTGAAGATTTTTCAATTAAGCGAAAAAGGCTTGTTAGATTGTGGATAGCCGAAGGATTTGTTGAAAATGTGAAAGGGATCACGCCCGAAGAAGTTGGAGATGGCTATCTTTGGGAACTCTGCTTCCGTAGCATGTTACAAGTTGTAAAGAGAAATGGAACAGGAAGGCCGAGAAAAGTTAAGATGCATGATCTTATGCGAGAGCTTGGTTTGTCGACAGCCGAGAAGGAAAAGTTTGGTCATGTATACGATGGGAGACAAGTAATGGAAGAGATCTCAACCCGTCGCTTGTCAATTCACAAAATGGATGGAGAAATTAAATCATGGCCGGGTATGTCAAAGATTCGTTCTCTTCTTGTATTTGCAACTGACATGTCCTCGTTATCTTTCTTAAATACACTGGTTTCTCAATTCAAATTGTTGAGGACTCTAGACTTGGAGGGTGTCCAAATTGATAAACTGCCAGATGCCGTTGTTTACTTGTTCAACTTGAGATACTTAAATCTGAATGGCACTTTAATCGATGAACTTCCCGAGTCCATAGGACGTCTCCGCAACCTTCAATTTCTGAACATCATGAATGCTAAGATAGCGTCACTTCCACAAGGAATTGCAAAGTTGCTGAACCTGCGCCATCTAATTATGTTTCGCTTGACTGGAAATCTTCTGGACTTCAATTATGCCAGTGGGACAAAAGTGCCATCAAATATTTGTAAGTTGCAGAAATTGCAAAGGTTATCAATGATTGAATCAGAAGGGGACACTATTAGACTTATCAGTAACATGACTCAACTTACGAGCATTGCCATATCGAATGTGAAAGAAACAGATGAGGTTGACCTTTGGGTCTCAATTGAAAAGTTGAATTTGCTTCGAACTATTGCTTTAGTGGCAAGTAATGAAGAGGAAATCCTTCCGGTGAAAGCACAATTTTCATCACTTCCGCACCTTAAAAGGCTTCATTTGTGTGGTAGACTGCAAAACGTAATACCTTGGTTTTCTTCACTACATAGCCTCACAATTCTGTATCTGCATTGGTCAAGACTTGAAGACGATGTACTACCTCAAATTGAAGCACTGCCCAATCTGACAATGCTTCATCTTTGTAATTCATATGTTGGGGAAGAGTTGCGTTTCCGCAGAGGCTTTGTAAAGCTGGAGAGGTTGTATTTGTGGAATTTTGCCTCGGTGAAAAAGATTACTATAGAAAAAGGGGTGATGCCAAATCTCCAGTTCTTATCGGTTAAACGGTGCATGGAATTGAAGACAATGCCACTAGGCCTTGAATACCTTTCTAATCTACAAACTTTGCGCCTGGATGATGTCCCTATGGAAGTTATAAAGCCCATTCGGAAAGGAGGTGCGGATCGGTCTAAGGTACAACACATCCCCAAGATCTTACATGTTTTTGAACAGTCATCCGAGCGGGTCCACGAAAACTTGGCGTAGTGTTTCTTTCTCCTGCCAGGGTAATTGGTTTCTTATCCTGGAACAAACTGTTCAGCAATGAAAACTCAATTTAGTTTTACGAGCCGCATAATGAAAGAAAGATTTACCATTTTGGTCTTTTCTCTTGTCCTTTTGCAGAATCAATCAAGTCCGACAAGTATTGAACAAGATTTGAGTTTGATGAAGACTCCTTTCTGTACGTGTGGGGAAGATGCAAGGATTGATCTCAGTTTTCATATGCCTCTTTCTTTTTCCAAAATTGAATAATACACAAGACTGTTTCTGATGTTGTACTTGTTATTGTTTGTGTGCATCAGCATTGGCATGTAATAATGCTGGATTGAATTCCACTTTAGCAGTTTGCATTGTAATAAAGATTGGTATCCATATCGAGCACTTTTTTTTTTGTTCTGATGAGTTCCATATCGAGCACTTTGCAAATCTTTCTGTATTTGGAATTTCTAGAGAACACACAAAGTGCAACTATTTTTTTTTTCTTTCTTTGTAACATGCATAGGCAATGGTTGCATAGAAAATGGCTGCTTTGGCAACTGGCTGCATAGGATATGGCACCCGAAGCCGGCGGCTTCCAGAGACGGTAAGCTGTGGATTGTCCCTCAAGGCGGGCAGCTTTGATGTGCTCCTTGAGGCGGACAATATAGGCAAGGCCACCTTGCGCTTCTTTCCAACAACCTTACACACCACCGGATCAGTTGGCCTGTCCTCGACAGTGTAAGGGTTCCACATCCCCTTGGTTTTAGAGTGACAGTAGCAGCGCCAGTTGCCACAGTCTTCTCCACCTAGCTGCCTTGGTCTTGCCGGATTTCTTTTTGTCATTACAGCTTCATAGAGCATCGGGTATTAGCCATATCAGATAGTTTGTAAGTTGTTCTCTCCGTAATTAATTAAGACAGTTTGTAAGTTACGCTCCTGAAATTACAACACAGCAACTAATTAAGATCGAATCTAAGTAGCAGAAAAATGCATTTCAAATGAGATGTCTAATTTAACAACAAATTGTAGGAAGGTACTCCATGTTTAGATGTTTGCAGACACCTTTAAGGAGTCAAATTTGGAAAACCAAGCTGAAAGAGAAACAGAACAATCAAACAGATGCTGGGATTTACCCTGCCTCAGCTGTCGAGTTGTCATCACCTTCTTGCATGTCACTGCTGCTGTGCTTGTTGTTGTTGTTGTTGTTGTTCTGGAGTTGCTCTTCGAGCTTCGAATGGGTGTTTATAGGAGAAGTTAGTTATATAAAAGAAGCTTAACCTTCCTCAAGAAGCTTTGAACATATGTTGCAGCTTCCATGAGAAACTTTACCGGGTTATAGAAGCTATTTCATTTTTCAATTCCGTGGACTTGGGGTCTTTATTTTAGCTACTACAAATTCAAACTTTTTCTGAGATTAGCCTTTAATACAGTTGCTTATTATGCGTATCCATCTTTTCAGTTGCAATATGCGAAGGCCACTGCAAACCCACAATTCACACAGAAGTCTTAAATAATATCGAGTGTTAATACACGGAGCTAATACTAAACAGGCGAAGGAAATGTGGTTTTACATTACAAGATGAGCTCTTTTTCATAGAAAAAAACCCACTTGAAAATTCCATGTATAAGAATGCACTAAGATCAACACATTGTGAAAGAGTGTATGTATAGCAATATCACTCTTGAGGCTATGTGAGGTCATCTTCATCCAATTCTTCTTCTTGCTCTTTGGACACATTTGTCTTTAGTCCACTGACATCACCTGTAGGCAGTTTCCTGGCGAGTCTGATGACCTGCAGCCATTTCAGTTTAGTGAAACAAATGGGAAACCAAGTATATTTGCAGAACAGGAGTAAAACCATTCAAAATCAAGATTGGTATACAACCCCCATTCTTCGTAAAAAAACAGGTTTAACCAAACATCCCTATATCATAGCCTAGATTAACGTTCATACCAATAATCGTAGATAAGCAAGCTAATGCATTACCATGTGATCAAGATGAGAAACTGCGCTTGACTGAGCAAGTCGTTTGATTTCTTCAATATCACCTTCTGTGTATGCGGAAAGAAGTTTACTAGCACATCGGCCATGATCATTGCCCAAAAAAGCATCGACCCTACACAGATCCAAAGCAGTAAGCGTATAATTGTGTAAACAGTACTTGCCGGCCAAATATATAGTTTGAGTAAATAGCGTTTCATATGAATATATATAACCACAGCCTCTCAGGTCATCATTTCGGGCTCTACTTTGATAAATTGTCTATAATAAATAGTAAATAAAGCTGATGTAATAACAAGGTACAGAACTTCTATATATTGCTTATACCAGAAGTTTCTGTTAGAGCTTTACTTACTGGGAGCAATCGTTGTAGCATTTTTCTGCCTGCTTGACGTCATGAATATACAGGTATATGAGAATTGCACTAAGATATGCCTGATTCAACAAGGGTTATAAAATAACTTCTTCAGAAGTATCATATTTAAACATGAAACTAAGGAATTTAAAAGTGACTGATACTCGAAAGCAAATAGGATAACAACATTAATAATGCAACAGCTTAATCTCCCATATTATGCAGATGCTAGTTAGTATTAACTACACAGATACAGAAGCACAAGTTACAATCATCACATGAGTTAGCAGACTACAGAAGTAGAAATGTAGAACCGGGAACGATTGCTACTTTGAACCTTTATACATACTTGCATTCTAATGAAATAATCTGTAGAATTAGTTTCAGTGCAACAACCAAGATACATGAATAGATGCCACAAGGATGGTAGTTTCTGTAAAACAAGGTACAAGAAGACTAATTATAGCTCTAATGATAAAATTTTAATTATTAAAGATGCAAAAGGGCATCAGTCTCTTTGTCCAATGACAAGCAAATGAAAGCAGAGAGAAAGATGCTAGATACTTAGTTGTAAGTTTTTTCTTATTAAGAAGAGAGTGAACCATGTCTTTACCGGGCTCCTTTTGCAAGAGCATCTGATGCAGGCTGTGCTCTTCCGCACACAGTGTATAATTCAGATGCCCTTCTGTAAAAATCAGCAACTTCATTCCACTTGCCTAACTCCTTTGCTAGAGCAGCAGCAGACTCCATATGCTTTGCAGCATCCCAAGGTCTGATTTCATAGTAAAGGATATAGCAAAAGAACAGTCATACAGATCATCAAACAAAATCACTTATATAAATGAGGATACGAGGAGATCAACTCTTGTCATTTTGATGCTTTTTCCAGCGCGTCCTTTGCTTTCTCATAATCCTTGGCAATCCATTAGCTACACAGAAACAGTGTATAATAACAATGAAAATTAAGAGATAAAAGTAAAAGTCTTATGCTTGAGCAATGAAAATTACTTGAATGAAACAAAAGATAAAACCTTTGCCCTCTTCTACTCTTGGTCTCTCTTCCCCGTTACAAATTTACCAACTTTATATCCATACTGGGGATTGGTCGACCTCGAGGGCCGTGCTGGCGGAGGCCCATACTAGGGGTTTGTCTCTCGGCCGGGTTTGGGTTAATCGGAGAGATGGAGAAGCAGAGATGTGGAGATTGGAGCGGAGATGAGAGTGAGGGAGTGATTTGGTTGTCGCGGCGGCGATTGAAGAGAAGTGGCCGCCATGGTGGTTGATGAACTGAAGCTCCGGGACTGTGTGTGGTTTTTGTTGGCTCACTCACTCAGTCCGACTCTGTTTTTGGGGTTAAAAAGATAGAAGCTGATGCTGCCCCTCAACTTTCAAGTGAAATCCAAGTGCTCAGGGGCATATTCCCAATTTCTGGAAATGGTTTTTTGTTGGTATGAGAGTAGAAAATGGAGGGAATCAATCCATGGTCAAATTACTGAAAATCCCTTCAAGACTATCTACTTCTGTTTATGCATAGGGTGGTTGAGGCTGGAATGGCCCAGGTTCTGTTGGGCTTTGCGCTTTGGGCTCTGCCTTTTCCTTTGGGCCAAATTGGGTTGCTTTAGTTTTTTTTTTTAATAATTCCCTACTAATTTTTCAGGGGGAGGTAGTGAGTTTGAGCCCAATCTATGCATTTTTGTTTGTCTCTTATGTCTAATAGTTAGTACTGTTTCTTTGTCTATGACGTTGGGAGTTTTTCTATGAGTATTTGTAGAACTACTTAATCCCCTAGACTGAAAACCTTCTAGACTTCAAATTTACGAGTGATGTCTCAGTGCCATCAAATATTTATACGTTGCAGAAAGTGCAATGTTTATCAATTATTGAATCAGAAGAGGGATACTATTAGAGTTATCGGCAACATGACTCAGCTTAGGAGAATCGACATATCGAATCTGAAAGAAAGAGATGAGAATAACCTCTAGGTCTCAGTTGAAAAGTTGACCCTGCTTCAATCTCTAGATTTAACAGCAAGTAATGAAGAGGAAATTTTTCTAGTGAAAGCACAATGTCCGCCTCTTCCACCCTTTCAAAAGCTTTGTCTTATTGGTAGATTTGCAAAACGTACACCTTGGTTTTATTCACTGCATAGCCTCAAAACTCTGTATCTGTGTCGGTTTAGACTTGAAAAGGATTTACTACCTCAAATAGTCAAATTGAAGCACTTCTCAATCTGACAAACCTCAAATTTAGATTAGATATATTTTAACTCTTGAACTACTGAAGCGTTTTCAACCAAAGTATCAAATAGATACTGTCAATTAAATACGTTAATTTACCTCCGTTAGTCATTTTTATATCTGGAGCTAGGTATTTTGTTACAAAAAACTGTTAGTTTCTCAAAACATTTGCAGTGGACGTGTCTTTTGTTACGTGGAGTACCCACCAACTATTTTTGACAGTTTCGATCCCTCTAACCCTATGTTAATTCTAACATCGGAAAAGACAGACCCACAATCTGTCAAATTTAACCCTTAACTTGTCTTTGCCAATGCAGACAATGTTATAAGGCACATTGAAAAGAGAATAAATTTCTATAATAAATTTCTTCTGCTATCTTCCTTCTTTTCCACAGCTATTCTCTTTCTTTTCTTTTGTTCAGTTCCTTCTTTTCTTTTGTTCAGTTCCTTCATATTCTCACACACTTAACAAGCATTACATTGTATTAATTAATAAAAAATATTTTTTCAAATTTTTCAACGAATATTACATGTAAAATATCCAAATAATATATATACGTATTTTTTTTAGGCAAAATAGTCAAATTACCCCCTGATTTATTCCATAATTGTCGATTTACCCTTTGACATTTTAATTTTGATTATTTACACCTCCACTTTTTCAATTGTTGTCAATTTACCCCCTACCGTTAATTTTTGGACTTTTCATCTAATTTCTCCGTTAGCTTGGCTAGCATGTTAGGAGTATTTTTGTTTTTCCAATTGTCTATCAAAAAAAAAAAAAAAAATCAAACCAACAATCAATGTCAGATTTTAGGAGAGAGGGATCTGGAGAGAGACATGCCACCGATCGATGAACTCAATAATGAAAGGGCGCAGTCAATACATGAGCATTATGGCATCTGGATCTGGCGAGAGAGACCATGTCAGAGAGAGAGATTTGCCCTGACCAAAAGTACAAGGATATGAGTACAGAAGACCTAATGGCAATGGTCCATTTTTACTGTATTTTTAATCCTCTCTGCTCTCTTCTCTTCTCGACGTTTAAGTTCTCTTCGATGTGGGACTTCTTCACTTATTGGAGCCAATGAATTTGGCAAAGCCAGCGTTATGTATGTGGGTGTGATCTTTGCTTAGTTGTTTAAGTTAAAATCTAGAAAAGGATTGGATCAAATAATCCATTTTATAGACCAGGTGTCGTTTGCTCATATCTCTGACTCTATAATTAGTCTCAACCATTCTTGTGGTTGAGTAGAAATCGAATTAGATCTTACCCGCTACTCTCACTTGGTTGTAGGCAAACAATGGTTTGAGAAATTGTGTTTCTGATCTAATATGCATCATATTTCCATCGCACTTGAAGGCTTATGGCCTTTCTGGGTTCATTTATCTCATCAATGGAGGATAATATTTACTGTCCAACATAATTTGGGCACATATTAACTCAAGGTAAGAGACCAATAAAGCTCTCACATATTAATGAAGGATTGTTGGTGACAGATTTCGTCTCTCCTCATATCCCTCTCTCCTAAAATCTGACATTGATTGTTGGTTTGTTTAATTTTTTTTCGATAGATAATTGAAAAGACGAAAATGCTTCTCACATGCTAACTAAGTTAACGGAGAAATTGGATGAAATGTCTAAAAGTTAACGGTAGGGGCTAAATCGGCAACAATTAGTAAAGTTAAAGTGTAAATAATCAAAATTAAAATGTCAGAGGGTAAATTGACAATCATGATATAAATCAGGGGGTAATTTGACTATTTTACTTTCTTTTTTTTTATATTATACACATCTCCTATTTTACTAACAGAATTCAAAACTAACCATGGTACGTTTCTTTGTTCTTCGCTGGTTAAGTTTCTACCAGTATAGACCACACCTGTGCTCAAAAACAGAAGACCACAGCTTTTTGGTCTTAAGATTCCCAAAACGAAGCTGGATTTTTGACAATTAACAACCCGACCTCTTTTTTTTTTTTTCTCTTTCACCGTTGATGACTTAGATGATCACGTGTAAGCAATCCATAAACTTGAGATAACTTAACATAACAGTGTAATTCACGTGTAACATCAAGTCTTGTAGGTAGAAAAATTGAAAGTCTTGATGTTGGGACCGGGGAAGGAGACTGATCACTGGCAGCAATTAATTACGCGTTGGAAGTCTTGGTCAAGTCGACCTGCATTATATTTCAACAAAAGTTATCTATCAACAATAGTAATTTCATTTCATTTCAATATAAACACAGTGACCAGAGTTTTGTTCTTGAGTTGTTGACCAGATCTTGATGGATTTGAACCAGATCATTGCAGTTCTTCTGTGAGCTTCCAGATCTTATCAAAAAGATCCATCAACACTTGGTACGTCGTTCTACATCTACTAATCCACTATCATTTCTTTTAAAATTGCATTATTTCAATATTAGTTTAGTCCTTTTGGAATACTTCTTATATACAGGCCCGGCCCTGGCCCAGGGCAGGCAGGGCGATAGCCCAGGGCCCCAAATGAGGCAGTAGATGAAATAAAACAAAAAATCAAATCTGTATCTCTAAAATGTATCTCTCTTACTTTCTGTTGTGAATCAAACTAAGAGAAAGAAAAGGAAAATGGAATTAATCTATACTCATGCAATGATTCCTTGGCTTGTATGTACAATTATACATATGCACACACACATAAATATAAAATATGTTTTTTTCCGGTTGTATCATATTTTTTTCATCAATATAAAATATGTTTGAATTTTTTTTATAAGGGCCCAATTTTATTTTCTGCCCCGGGCCTTGAATTTCTCAGGGTCGGGCCTGCTTATATATTATCATTACTCAGTTTAGTTTTAGAGATACTTGAACCCTTTTCTCTTCTTTACAGAGAGATCGAGTATACGGTCTGAAGGCTAATATGGCCTCATCTGTAACAGACCTCTTAATTGGAAAACTTGCGACGATTCTTGAGAACGAAGGAACAACCATAGCTGGTGTTCGTGATGAAGTTGATAAGGTTAAGGAGGAGCTTGAAAGCATGAAAGCTTTCCTAGTGGATGCAGAGGCCAACAAAACAAAAACTGAAGGAGAGAAATTGTGGGTTGCAAGAATCAGACACTTAGCCTATGATGTTGAAGATATCATTGATGAATTCATGTATCACATGTATGAGAAGCAAAGTGGGCGTCGACTTACAAGGGGGCTACACAAAACCATTCGCGCTCCACGCGATCTTTGGTTCAGGCATAAAATTGCAAAGAAGTTGCAAAAAATTACTGAAATGATCAAAGCCAACCCAGAGAGGAATCAAAGATACGGTGGTGGCCTTGTAGGAGGAGCAACTACATCTGAAGATATTCACAAATTGGTGCAGAACCAAGCTGAGTCTTCGTTTTTCATTATGGAAGACGAACTGGTTGGGATTGAAGGCAAGAAGCAAATACTAATGGGATGGCTCATGGATGAAGAGCAACACCAAACTGTTATATCTGTGGTTGGCATGGGAGGTTCTGGAAAGACTACTCTAGTTGCCAAGACCTTCAACAATGAAAGGGTGAAGAGACATTTCGATTGTTATGCATGGATTACCGTTTCCCAAACTTATGATGTGGTACACTTGTTTCGAAGCTTGATCAAGGAACTCTACAAATCAAGGAAGGAAGAGTGCTCTGCAAATTTGAATGCCATGAGCCGCACAGAATTGATAGAGTTACTAATTAACTACTTGGAGTCCAACAAATACCTGGTTGTACTAGATGACGTGTGGGATATAAAAGTTTGGAGAGAAATAAAGGTATCACTTCAAGATAGGCAACTCAGAAGTCGAATCATAATTACAACTCGAAAAGAAGAAGTAGCAGCCAATTCTTTTGGAGTTAAAAGCCATGTTCACCGTATTGAACCCCTGCTAAAGAATGAGGCTTGGGAGCTCTTCTGCAAAAAAGCATTCTCATCTAATGAGCACAAAACTTGTCCACTTGATTTTGTGTCATTAACTTGCCAACTTGTTGAAAAGTGTATTTAGGTGGTCTTATGTCTTCCAAGAATTCGCTGGATCAGTGGCAGCAAGTCTGCAACAGCTTGAATTGGCATTTGGATAACAATTCATTGCTAGACCCCGTGAAAAACATCTTGTTGCTGAGTTTCAATGATTTGCCATCTCAATTGAAACATTGCTTCCTCTATTGTTCTCTTTTCCCAGAAGATTTTTTAATTAAGAGAAAAAGGCTCATTAGATTGTGGATAGCCGAAGGATTTGTTGAAAATGTGAAAGGGATCACGCCCGAAGAAGTTGCAGATGGTTATCTTTGGGAACTCTGCTTCCGTAGCATGTTACAATTAAGTTGTAGAGAGAAACGAAACAGGAAGGCCGAGAAAAGTTAAGATGCATGATCTGATGCGAGAGCTTGGTTTGTCGACAGCCGAGAAGGAAAAGTTTGGTCATGTATACGATGGGAGACAAGTAATGGAAGAGATCTCAACCCGTCGTTTGTCAATTCACAAAATGGAAGGAGAAATTAAATCATGGCCGGGTATGTCAAAGATTCGTTCTCTTCTTGTATTTGCAACTGACATGTCCTCATCGTCTTTCTCAAATGCACTGGTTTCTCAATTCAAATTGTTGAGGACTCTAGACTTGGAGGGTGTCCAAATTGATAAACTGCCGGATGCAGTTGTTGACCTGTTCAACTTGAGATATTTAAATTTGAACCGCACTTTAATCGAGGAACTTCCTGAGTCCATATGGCGTCTCCGCAACCTTCAATATTTGAAAATCGAGGAAACCAAGATAGAGGCACTTCCACAAGGAATTGCAAAGTTGCTGAACCTGCGCTCTCTAACTATTTATCGCTTCGCTGGGAGCTTTCCGTACTTCAAAATTGCGAGTGGGACAAGAGCGCCATCAAATATTTGTCAGTTGCAGAAATTGCAATGTTTATCAACGATTGAATCAGAAGGGGACACTATTAGACTTATCGGCAACATGACTCAACTCAGGGTCATCGACATATCAAATGTGAAAGAAAGAGATGAGATTGACCTTTGGGTTTCAATTAAGAAGATGACTCTGCTTCAAACTTTGGTTTTAATGGCAAGTAATGAAGAGGAAATCCTTCCGGTGAAAGCACAATTTTCATCACTTCCGCACCTTAAAAGGCTTCATTTGTGTGGTAGACTGCAAAACGTAATACCTTGGTTTTCTTCACTACATAGCCTCACAATTCTGTATCTGCATTGGTCAAGACTTGAAGACGATGTACTACCTCAAATTGAAGCACTGCCCAATCTGACAATGCTTCATCTTTGTAATTCATATGTTGGGGAAGAGTTGCGTTTCCGCAGAGGCTTTGTAAAGCTGGAGAGGTTGTATTTGTGGAATTTTGCCTCGGTGAAAAAGATTACTATAGAAAAAGGGGTGATGCCAAATCTCCAGTTCTTATCGGTTAAACGGTGCATGGAATTGAAGACAATGCCACTAGGCCTTGAATACCTTTCTAATCTACAAACTTTGCGCCTGGATGATGTCCCTATGGAAGTTATAAAGCCCATTCGGAAAGGAGGTGCGGATCGGTCTAAGGTACAACACATCCCCAAGATCTTACATGTTTTTGAACAGTCATCCGAGCGGGTCCACGAAAACTTGGCGTAGTGTTTCTTTCTCCTGCCAGGGTAATTGGTTTCTTATCCTGGAACAAACTGTTCAGCAATGAAAACTCAATTTAGTTTTACGAGCCGCATAATGAAAGAAAGATTTACCATTTTGGTCTTTTCTCTTGTCCTTTTGCAGAATCAATCAAGTCCGACAAGTATTGAACAAGATTTGAGTTTGATGAAGACTCCTTTCTGTACGTGTGGGGAAGATGCAAGGATTGATCTCAGTTTTCATATGCCTCTTTCTTTTTCCAAAATTGAATAATACACAAGACTGTTTCTGATGTTGTACTTGTTATTGTTTGTGTGCATCAGCATTGGCATGTAATAATGCTGGATTGAATTCCACTTTAGCAGTTTGCATTGTAATAAAGATTGGTATCCATATCGAGCACTTTGCAAATCTTTATCTGTATTTGGAATTTCTAGAGAACACACAAAGTGCACCTATTTTTTTTTTTGTTAATGTAACATACATAGGCAATGGTTGCATAGAAAATGGCTGCTTTGGCAACTGGCTGCATAGGATATGGCACCCGAAGCCAGCGGCTCTGGGGGGCTCCCCGAGGCGGTAAGCTGTGGATTGTCCCTCAAGGCGGGCAGCTTTGATGTGCTCCTTGAGGCGGACAATGTAGGCAAGGCCGCCTTGCGCTTCTTTCCAACGACCTTACGCACCACTGGATCAGTTGGCTTGTCCTCGACAGTGTAAGGGTTCAAGTGTTCAACATCCCCTTGGTTTTAGAGTGAGAGTAGCGCCGCCAGTTGCCACAGTCTTCTCCACCTAGCTGCCTTGGTCTTGCCGGATTTCTTTTTGTCATTACAGCTTCATAGAGCATGGGGTATTAGCCATATAAGACAGTTTGTAAGTTGTTCTCTCCGTAACTAATTAAGACAGTTTGTAAGCTGTGCTCCTGAAATTACAACACAGCAGCTAATTAAGACCTGTTGTAAATGATAATGACTATTCATGCAATAGGTATTGCTTAATGTATGCGATTGACATACTTGTAATGTGCGATTGACAGACTCGTAATGTATGCGATTGATAGACTTGTAATGTGCGAGTGATTTGTATAGCTATTATGTATTGCCTTTTGTATACATGATGTAACCCTATATAAACCTCATGGTGAGATGAATACAATACAATACAATTTTTCCAATTCTCTACAACACGTTATCAGCACGATACTCTTACCCAAGCCCTCGCCAGGAAAAAACCCCCCTGCCGCAGCCTCCCTGCAGCCCCTACTGCCCCTGCAGCATCGTCGCACGCCTGCTGCCCCTGCAGCACAGCAGCACGCTCGTTCCTGTGCAGATCAGCCTGTTTACACGCCCCGAAACATCTTGATCGGGACCTCAGATCAAAATCTTTCCTTCATCAAAGTTGTTCGTCTCTACCTCTTCTATCTGATCTCCAAATTTCAGCCCTATTGGAGTCGTTTTGAGACCTGTACACCATTCGAAGTGGGAGCTGCTCAGAAGCGAATTTGCTCCGAATTTCAACAAGTTAGTTTTAAAGATTAAAGTTCCTGCTTTCTTGTCTTTTAAATTCCTTTATTTTCTGCAGGATTTGCAATATACGAACATGGGTTCGATTATTTAATAAAGCGGAATTGTGGGGATTCACGCTTAACGAACTAAGAGTGGTCATAATTAAACGAACTAAGAGCGTTCGTATGAACTAAGAGTGTTCATAATGCTCGGACTAAGAGCGTCCGTAAGCATCAAATTGTGACCATATTAAAACATTATTGTTTGGTCTAATCCAAAAGAGATTCTTGGAAATTGTTTTCTTGGTAGCATAGCTCGGAAAATCTTATTATTTTAGTTTTTGTGGAAGTTTAGCTCCGAAACTAATATATCTTCTCTTCTTATTTTCAGGATGTCGAATGAACCTAGACTCGACTTTCCCATGCTTGACTCAACAGGCTCGGATTACCACAGTTGGGTAACCGATGTTGAGAACCACCTCACTTCAAAGGGAATATTACCCATAATCCAGGCACCTAACCCGGATCATGTGTTCGTGCGAACACCTACAAAGCATGCTCAAGCAGTTATCTTGATGCGACGCCATATAGACAAGGCACTCAGATTGGAGTATATGTCGATCAAGGATGCAAGAGAGCTATGGGTAGCGCTAGAAGAGCGCTTTGGCAATGTCCAAGATTACCTCCTCCTTGACTTGAAGGTTCAATGGAACAATCTGCACTTTGCTGATTTCAAGTCTGTTGCTGAATATAATTCAGAAGCTCTTTGCCTACTGTCCATGTTGAGATTTTGTGGACAACCTGTCACAGAGCAAGAGCTAATTGAGAAAACTCTCTCCACCTTCCCCGTTTCAGCCATTGTGGTATCAAAGCAATACCGCACTGAAGTCAATGCTGGACGGATCATGAGGTTTCATCAGCTTATCAATCTCATATCTATAGCTGAGAAACATGATAATATACTCGTGAGAAATTATAATTCAAGGCCCATTGGAACTAAGAGCGTTCATGAGGCGAATTATAATGCACCCAAAAGAGGGCGCAATGAGCGGAACCCTAAGAATAAGGGATATGAGGGACGTATGGGTCCATATAACCGCCCTAACCAGGAAGGAAACCGGAAGTTTGGTGCGGATACACGTGGTGGCAATGCCACACGTGGGAGAGGGGGTCGTGGCAACCCTGGCCGTGGTGGTGGTGCCATGGCCCGTGGTGGCGGCACCAACCCTCCTAGGGAACGCCCACAACGTGCACCTCAATTAAAGGGAGGCAACCACAATGATGTGTGTCATCGATGGGGATCAAGTGAGCATTGGTTCAAGCAATGCAAGGCAAGCGAGCAACTAGCTGCAAGATACAGGGCATACAGGGACCTGAGGGAGCAAGAAGTGTAACTTGCAGAAGAAGAAGAAAATGGTGGAGACGTCCATCTTACCATAAAGGACTTCAAAGCTGACAATGAAGTGCACAAGGATGCCGCAGACTTTGATTAGATTAGTCCTTTTATTTTCCAAGAATTTTTGTAATGGCAATATGCCTTAGTCAATAAGTGACAATTGTATTAACTCTTTCTCATGTGGCGCACCCAATGAAATATGATGTCTAGGAAAGTCATTGAGATTAATGGTTGCTTAAGAGAGTCTCGCTCCACCAACATCTCTCTCTACTTTCCTGGTCATATTTGATTGGAGTTACCAAACGGATAGAGTGACTACACTGTGTCTTAGTTTGATTTTATTTTGGATTAGACTTTCTGGGACCTTTGATGTAATCATTGGCTATCTTTACTAATAAAGTATCGTATTATTATTCGATGTCATGGACATGTTTTAATTCCGAACTTTATTATTTTTCAGTATGTTTCCTGGAGAGTTGGAATGCTTTGTTGATAGTGGCACCACACATACTATATTGCGACATAGGCAACTATTTCTATGGATGACGCCTAGTCGATCTTCTGTGACTACGATGGCTGGACCATCACAATTGATTCATGGTCGAGGACCAGCTCAATTTATGTTGCCAAATGGCACAAGTATTAATGTCACCGAAGCTCTATATGCTCCTAGGGCTGGAAGGACCCTATTGAGTTTTAAAGATATAAGAGCCAATGGTTTTCATGTGGAAACAGATTGTGAGAATGGACAAGAGTTCCTTTGCATCACCTTTAATGACTACGGACATAAACGAGTATTAGAGAAACTTATGTGTCGATCTAGTGGGTTGTATGCAACCACTATTCGAATTATTGAATCTAACCATATCATGAGAGTGTTTGGCTCCAATTTTGCTGCAGCTGGTCAACAGTCTCTTTTCTGCGCGGGCGTGCCAGCACCGTTCGGGTGCGGTCGTCGGGGGTGTCCCTTGACCTGACTTCTTATCAAGCGATTGTAGACGAGGAGAGCACCAACCTCGTCGTGAGATTCTTTCTGCCTCGTGGTGAGGACTTTGCTGAAGTTTCTTCTTGTTCACAAGTCGATACTCAATATTGCAGATTGAGCAGAGCGAAATCACCGGGAAATGTTGAGATCTTGCTAAAGCGTGACTTTAGCTTGGCTGGGTTGCTAGGGCGTTACCCTTGCTTGGCTGGTTCTGTAACCGTTGTGGTCGCGGCACTACCATCGGCTCCCGAGGAAACTAGGACCGAAGCACGTTGACAGAGGGTTTGGTGGCACTGAAAGTCGGCTTCTGAGAAGACTAGGACTAGGAGTGAGATCACCGCTAAGAGAAAGAGAAGGAGAGGAGTTGCTCTTAGAGAGGTTTGCTCTAGAGAGAACTTAGATCATCTTAGAGATGTTTTGATGTTGTGTTGTGAATGTGTCTGTTGTGTTTCAATGTAACCTCTATTTATAGGCTACCATGCCAACTACTTTGGCATTAAACAAATGAAAGTGGAGCACTAATTGGAGATAAGGGAGGTGGAGGTGTAGGTGGAGCACTAATAGGAATGATGAATTTGGGAGATAAGGGAGGTGGAGATGGAGGTGGAGCACTAATAGGAATGATGAATTTGGGAGATAAGGAAGCACTTTCGGCTCCTTTATTCCTTCATGTATATCTCCATCAGAAATTCAGATTCTGGCCATGATGTCTTCATAAAAAATGTTCCACTATGAATCTAGATCATGCTGACCAAATTTCAGAGCTTTCTTCCATGTGGTTGGGCCGAAAATGCTGTTGGACCTCTTACAGGTCCAGTTTTCCAGTTTTGCTTCTGTAGAAAATTGGGTTGATTGTTTGAAGGCCTTCCACTCAAAAAAAGCTCTTGCACTCTTCATAAGAAATGATCCTTGGGCTGTCTAGAATGGATCTGGAAAGTTTCAGCACATTTCGATTTCATTTGGTTAGTCTGCCACCCCTCCTTCCTTGTCTAGCTCGGTTTTTCCTAGCCGAAGTAGGAAAATATGCTAAAGTTGACTTGTCATACTTCCATAGTAGGCTTTATTTAGCCTCTAAATATATATTTCGAGCTTGTCGACAATATATAGCTTGAGCCACTGACATTGGCTCAATTTCTCCAAGACACGCCTTGTCAGGCCAAAATGTTCATTTTGGGTCTAAACAGAGAGATGACTTATGAGATTCTGACACATATAGGCTTTGGCATGACCGTTTGGGACACCCAGGTCGTGATATGATTATCCGTATATTAAAGACTTCACACGGACATCCATTTTTCAAAACGAAAAGAAGTCAGAACCAATATTCGATCCAAGGTAGGGCTGGCGCCGCCTACCCCCTGCGGCCCAAAAGTGGTATTGACGCCACCAATGCCTCCTTGGTTCCTTTTTCTACTTCTAAAGTCAATTGTGACTTCATGGCTCAACCGGATACTTCCATGGTTGCTTCTAAAGCCCATCTTTCGTTTTGCAAAGCCTGTTCTTTAGCAAAATTAGGATCGAGACCATCCTATGCAAAGGACACTAAGGAAAATATTAAATTTTTACAAAGAATCCAAGGTGATATTTGTGGACCTATTCAACCAACTTGCGGACCATTTAGATATTTTATGGTGTTGGTTGATGGATCGACACGATGGTCACATGTCATGCTATTGTCCACAAGAAATGCTGCATTTGCTAAACTCCTAGCACAAATCATTAAATTACGGGCTCACCACCCTGATCATCCCATTAAGTCAATTCGTCTTGACAATGCTGGAGAGTTTACATAAAAAACATTTGATGACTACAACATGTCCATTGGGATTGAGGTTGAACACCCTGTTCCTCATGTTCACACCCAAAATGGTCTCGCAGAAGCTGCCATTAAAAGACTTCAAATGGTCGCTAGAGCATTGGTTATGCGCACCAATCTCCCTATTTCTGCTTGGGGCTATGCAATATTGCATGCAGCTGTGCTCATTCGTCTGAGGCCTACTGCCACTCAACCTTTTTCTGCGTCCCAGATGGTTACTGGATATGAGCCTGATGTCTCACACTTACGCATATTTGGGTGTACAGTTTATGTGCCGATTGCGCCGCCACAGCGCACCAAAATGGGTCCTCAAAGACGATTAGGCATTTATGTTGGATATGACTCTCCAACCATTATCCGCTACTTAGAACCCTTGACAGGCGATCTATTTACCGCTAGATAATGCAGCTTGTATTGAGCAAATGAAGTTAGGTTTCATCAAGGGCGACAACACCAAGCATATATCGCCTAAGTTCTTTTACAATCAGCAACAACAAACACTACTAAATATTGAAGTGAATCAAATCCGTTCAAAGGATAATGTAGCGGACTTGTTTACCAAGTCGTTACCTAAATCCACCTTCGAGAAACATGTGAAGAGCATCGGATTAAGAAAGTTATCCGAACTCCCATAATTGTAGAAATCAGGGGGAGACCTTGACATCAGGGGGAGGTATGATGTCTACATGTTCGATCTCGAAGAGTGAAGGACGTGTTGTGCTCTTTTTGCCCTTCGACCAGGGTTATTTTTGTCCCACAGGTTTTTGTTACCTGGCAAGGTTTTTAGTGAGACAACGATCAAAGCGTCATCACCGAGTTTGAGCGGCACAAGGGGGAGTGTTGAAGGATGTCGACTACTCCACATTCACGCGCGTTGTGCTCTTTTTCTCCTTCAACCAAGGTTGTTTTTTCCCACAGGGTTTTTATTACTTGGCAAAGTTTTTGACGAGGCAACTTAGAAGCGCATAGCAGAGACAACACTATTGACATGGAATATCCAATAGATATTGCTTAATGTATGCGATTGACATACTTGTAATGTGTGATTGACATACTCGTAATGTATGCGATTGATAGACTCGTAATGTGCGAGTGATTAGTATAGCTATTATGTATTGTCTTTTGTATACATGATGTAATCCTATATAAACCTCATGGTGAGATGAATACAATACAATACAATTTTTCCAATTCTCTACAACAAGACCGAATCTAAGTAGCAGAAAAATGCATTTCAAATGAGATGTCTAATTTAACAACAAATTGTAGGAAGGTACTCCGTGTTTAGATGTTTGCAAACACCTTTATGGAGTCAAATTTGGAAAACCAAGCTGAAAGAGAATTAGAACAATCAAACAGATGCTGAGATTTACCCTGCCTCAGCTGTCTTGAGTTGTCATCACCTTCTTGCATGTCGCTGCTGCTGTGCTTGTTGTTGTTGTTGTTCTGGAGTTGCTCTTCGAGCACTTTGCTTGACAAAGACGTTTAAGTCTTCAAATGGGGGTTTATGGAGGAGTTAGTTATATAAAGAAGCTTTGAACATATGTTGCAGCTTCCTTGAGAAGCTTGAACATATGTTGCATCTTCCATGAGAAACTTTACTGGGTTATAGAAGCTATTTCATTTTTCAATTCCGTGGAACTTGGCGTTTTTATTTTAGCTACTACAAATTCAAATTTTTCTGAGATTAGTCTTGGATACAGTTACTTATTATGCGTATACATCTTTTCAGTTGCAACATGTGAAGGCCACTGCAAACCCACAAATCACACAGAAGTCTTAAATAATGTCAAAGTGTTAATACACGGGGAGCTAATACTAAACAGGCCAAGCCGCCAAGGCAATGTGGTTTTAAATTACAAGATAAGCTCTTTTCATAGAAAAAAAAAACCACTTGAAAATTCCATGTATAAGAATGCACCAAGATCAATACATTGTAGAAGAAGGTATGTATGGCAGTATCACTCTCGCGGCTATGTAAGGTCATCTTCATCCAATTCTTCTTCTTGCTCCTTAGACACATTTGTCTTTAGTCTACTGACATCACCTGTAGGCAGTTTCCTGGCGAGTCTGATGACCTGCAGCCATTTCAGTTTAGTGAAACAAATGTGAAACCGAGCATTTTACAGAACAGAAAAGCACATTCAAAAGTCAAAACCAAGATTGGTATACAACTACCATTCTTCATAAAAAGACAGGTTTAACTATCATAGCTGATTAATGCAGATGCCAATTACGCTAGAGAAGCAAGCATATGCATTACCATGTGATCAAGATGAGAAACTGCGCTTGACTTAGCAAGTCGTTTGATTTCTTCAATATCACCTTCTGTGTATGCGGAAAGAATAGTTTACTAGCTAGCACATCGGCCATGATCATTGCCCAAAAAAGCATCGACCCTACACAGATCCAAAAGCAGTAAGCATATAATTGTGTAAATAGTACTTTCCGGCCAAATATATAGCTCGAGTAAATAGCGTTTCATGTGAATATAGATAACCACAGGCTCTCAGATCATCATTTCAAGCTCTGCCTTGATAAATTATTAAATTGTCTATAATAAATAGTAAATAAATCTGATGTAATAACAAGGTACAGAACTTCTATATATTGCTTATACCAGAAGTTTGTGTTAGTGCTTTTACTTACTGGGAGCAATCATTGTAGCATTTTTCTGCCTGCTTGACGTCATGAATATATAGGTATATGAGAATTGGACTAAGATATGCCTGTTTCAACAAAGGTTACAAAAATAACTTCTTCATAAGTATCATATTCAAACATGAAACTAAGGAATTAAAAAGTGACTCATACTCGATAGCAAATAGGATAGCAACATTAATAATGCAACAGCTTAATCTCCCATCTGCAGATGCTAGTTGGTATTGACTACACACATACAAAAGCACAAGTTACAGTCATCACATGAGTTATCAGACTACAGAAGTAGAATTGTGACTACAGAAGTAGAATTGTAGAACCGGGAACGATTGCTACTTTGAACCTTTACACAAACTTGTATTCTAACTGAAACAGCCTGTAGAATTATTTTCAGTGCAACAACCAAGATACATGTACAGAGGCCACAAGGATGGCAGTTTCTGTAAAACAAGGTACAAGAAGACTAATTATAGCTCTAATGAGAAAACCTTAATTACTAATTTACTAAAGATGCACAAGGGCATCATTCTCTTTGTCCAGTGACAAGCAAATGAAAGCAGAAAGAAAGATGCTAGATACTTAGTTGTAGGTTTTTTCCTTTTAAGAAGATGCTCTTTCTCAAAAAACTCGAGTCCACTTTTTCAGGCTTAGCACTCTATGTAGCAACAAGGGAGCCATTCCACATTGTATTCATATCAGATACCAATACTTCTAAATTAGTGAAAAGTAATCCATATCATTTACAAATAAATAAATGGCAAAGAATTGTGTCAAGGGAACCAATTCCATTCGTTGTCATTTTGATAAAGAATAGTGTAAAAACAAAAGATAAATGTGCAAAAAGCAATCCTTTCGCACCTTGCACTGGCTATGGGTAGCATTGCAGTTATCAGCTGCTAATCCCCATCTCAACAGGAAAGCCGCAGCATCTGTATACCTGTAAATATGGAAGCAATTATTTGTAGATCACCAGGATTATGATTAAATTCATAAGAAAAAGCTGGTGATCCTAATTTACTAGAAAACACCAAATATCCAACTTTTTTGTACCAGTTTGTAACGTCGGAGCATTTCCTTTTCCCTCTTCCTAATAAATAAACCTATAAACCCCAATTTCCAAACACCTTAGCCTCAATTGCTGGATCATCAATGCTGCTAGAAAACCCTACAACACATGATTTTAGCCGAAATCATAATTATCGTAATTAATTTTATTCTCTCAACTGACTAATTTGATAATGGCCATTATGTACTGCATCTTCTTAATCAAGTAAAATGATAATTGGATAGCTTTAATAACAAATGGTATATCATTCCAAAACTTACTTCTGTAGTTTTATATACGCACTAGTAACATCTCGATATAGATCAAAGGCCATTTGCTCTTTGCCATCGTCTTCAAGAATAGTGCACGCCTCAATGTAAAGTTGAATAGCTTCTTCAGCCACAGGATCTTCAAGGGTACTGTAATAATTTTTAACATTTCAAATGGTTTAGGAAAGACATTCACATTTAAACTGTCAGACGGACAAACCAGTACAGAACACAAAAGAGGCCAAAACTCAAGTAGATGCACAATATGAGAGAAAAACAGACATGGGAAACTCTCAAATAGACAAAAGTTTTTCTAGAATATATATTTTCAGGTACCTCACTGCAAATTCAATATGTTGAAAACTGAAAATTCTTTTGGCAAGAAAAGATGAATAATCATTTAAGAACAACAAGAATTCCTGCAATTGTCAAGAGTTCCCAAGTACAAGTCCAAATTTTTTCCCTGCAGTAAACTAACGCTTTTTGAGACCTCTAAGAGTTACAGAAAGAAGAGAGTGAACCCTGTCGTTACCGGTCTCCTTTTGCAAGAGCATCTGATGCCGGTTGTGCTCTTCCGCACACACAGTGTATAATTCCGATGCCCTTGTGTAAAAATCAGCAACTTCATTCCAGTTGCCTAAGTGCTTTGCTAGAGCAGCAGCAGACTCCATATGCTTTGCAGCATCCCAGGGTCTGATTTCATAGTAAAGGATATATAGCAAGAGAACAGTCATACAGATCATCAAACAAAATCACTTATATAAATGAGGATACGAGGAGATCCACTCCTGTCCTTTTGATGCTTTTTCGAGTGCATCCTTTGCTTTCTCATAATCCTTGGCAATCCATTAGCTACACAGAAACAGTGTATAAGAACAATGAAAATTAAGAGATAAAAGTAAAAGTCTTATGCTTGAGCAATGAAAATTACTTGAATGAAACAAAAGACAAAACCTTTGCCCTCTTCTACTCTTGGTCTCTCTTCCCCTTTACAAATTTACCAACTTTATATCCATACTGGGGCTTGGTCGAAGAATTGAAGCTCCGGGAGGCGGAGCGACGGCGTTTTGGGGACTCTGTGTCGTTTTTGTTGGCCCACTTTAGATACACTCGTCTCAAGTGAAATCCAATTGCTCAGTTGGCATATTCCCAATTTCTGAAAATGGTTTTTTTTTTTTTGGTATGAGAGTAGAAAATGGAGGGAATCCATTCCATGGTCAAATTACTGAAAATCCGTTCAAGGGGTTGGTGTTTTTCCAAACAAGATTATCTACTTCTGTTTATGCAAAGGGACATAGGGTGGTGGAGGCAGGAACTGGGCTGGGCAAGTCCTGTTGGGCTTTGGGCTCTGCCTTTTTCTTTGGGCCAAATTGGGTTGCTGCTATTGAGCTTCTTGTATGGTAGACTGAAGCATGTTTGCCATGAGAATTTGACGGCTTATATGCCCTTCAGTGAAAGCAAGCCATCATCGAATCAATTTGCCGATCATAATTCATAATATGACTATTTTGGGGCTATGCATTCAAAGCTTATGGCCTTGTAGGATTCTAGATTTCGAGCGCTCGAGCTTCTTGTATGCCAAACATTGAAACTTTCGTTGCCAATGCATATTGCTTTTGCTCTGCTTTGCTAGGAGAATCTACTCGCGTATTGCTCACTTCCATTTATGTGTCTTCCTTGCAGGTAAGAACAATTGGAAAAAAAAAGTTGTTGATGCATGGTCCATTTATGAGTTCTTCGTGACATTGGGTCTCCAAGGCCGATCATATGGATTGCTCATATCTGATCAATCATATGAGCAAATTATGAAGCCCAAATTATCATGTTATCAAATATTGTGTGTTTGGATAAACTCTTAAGAGCAGAGGAAGCAGTTTCTTATGAAGAGAGAAAGACTGAGGTAGAGAAATGAAAACCACCGTTATTTTAACTCTTGAACTATTGAAGCGTTTTTAGTATCAAATACTGTCATTTACACACGTTAATTTACCTCCGTTAGTCATTTTTATATCTGGAGCTAGATATTTTGTTACAAAAAACTGTTAGTTACTTAAAACTCTGTTTGGTACGACTCTCCTTCCGTATCATCTCTGTTTGGTACGACTCTACGAGAGAAGGCACACAGTCCTCATGGTCATCTTCCGAACAGAATCATCCTATCATAGTTTCAAACATTCAGCAGTCAAAATGGTGAGGAAGACCAAAAAGGTGGTGACAAACTGAGAAATTTTGATTGTTGTATGTAGTTTGTGGCAAACCATAGTCCCAGATCCGGTGATTTGTGGATGCCCTGCCCATCTCACCGGCAAGTTGTAGATTTGTCCCAGGGGTGAACATAGATGTTTTTGGTATGATTAGGATCCTCATTCTGAACATCAATTTATTTGAATGACAGAAAGATCATCAGTTTGGTTAATTTTAGGATTGTATGCAGCAAAAGAGAATATTCAAATAGTCTTGCTAATATAGTAATATGAAAATGCCAACTCCTCCCAGCAATAGTAATAGCGTCATGAATTATTGCTAGAGTCCAAACTCTTCTTAATATATTGTTTCAGACCAATTTATAAGAGAACTAGACTGATGGAAAACTACGCGTCAAAAATCTTGGTGTTTGTTTTCAACTGAGGTAGGTTCAGTATACTTTCTCTGTAAATTACATATAAATCATAGCAACTACATTTTAGCAAAAGCTGCGCCCGAAGTCTTCTTCTTGAGTTGTTTACTAAAGAGAGCTGTTGGAACGAATCGAGTTCTTCATTGAATTGAAACAGATCACTGCAGTTCTTCTGTGAGATTTCACATCTTATCAGCAAGATCCATCCACATCTGCTACGCAGTTCTACACCTGGGTTTTTGTCCATTTACCCCATTTTTAGAGATTTTTTTCCCACTTACCCCATTAAGTTTTTTTTATTCTCTCTTACCCAAAACACTCTAAGGAGGTCTTCCCTAATACCCCATTAAGATTTTTTTTTTGTTTTTAATTTTTTTTAATACCATTTTACCCTCACCCCTTTGTTACTTAGAGAGAAAGAGAAAAAAAAATGGAAGAGAGAGAAACCATAGGAGACTTCGCCGGAGCCCGGCCGCCGGAGTCTGGCCAACTTTCGCCGGATTTCGGTCACCGGCTGTCTCTCACCGGAATTTGCTGAAAATCTCACCGGAAAGGTTTTTTTGACCCCAATAGACATCTATTGCCCCCTAATAGAGAGGTAATAGAGGTTTATTGCCCCCCAATAGACGTCTATTGCTCCCCAATAGGACTTTCAGTCACCAGAATAGGAACTAATCTCCCTAAATTTAGACAAATAAAACTTTGATTACAGAAAAAAAACTAGGAGATTATATCAATTCAAAACGTATATTGCCCCCCAATAGATGTCTATTGGGAGACAATAAAATATATTTTTTTATTTTTTCTTTCCTTCTAGGCCTTCTATTCTGCGACCGAAGTAGAACAATTTACCAAAAAAAAAAAAAAACTCATTCACCAATAGAGAAGCAATGGCAAATGAAATTACCCATTACTAATGAACTCTCAAGAATTCAACCAATTACCAATGAAAAAGTAGAAGCAGAAAGAGCTTAACCAAACCAAAGCAAGCAAGAACCAACCCAGAAAGCCAAAATCTCAATTTCACATCCACAACCAAATTCCAAATCACCATCCCCAAAAAATCCCCACCTGTGTAACAAACCACCTAAACTGATAAGCAGCCACAACGGCAAACCCCACGGGCACTCTGGCAGACGCTGCCGAGATCTATCATCCCTGTCCGCCGTTTTATCAATCGAGCTCTCGTTGCTCCTCTCCTTCAGCAACCAGATCACCTTAGGCATCAATTCCACCACCAAAACATCACCAGATTTCTCGCTGTAATCAGAATGAGCAACTGAGATTCCAGAAACGCCCGGTCGGCGGCGGCGGCGAGGTGAGCTTCACTGATGTTAGATTAAGGTTTCGAGGAAGGAGAGGCTCCAGTAAGGCTTTCATGAAGACGTTGCTGCTCTGTGACGACGGGCACCGGCAGTTGTCCCTTCGAAACTCCAGTCTCCGACATGCTGCGGTGTCGCCGGAGCTTCAAGTCTCTGAACGACTCGCTCCGGCGAGGATGGGAATTTGAGGAACCGGATGTGGTGTTTGCAGAGAGATAGAAGAGAGAGAGAGCGATCTGAAATCGGGGAGAGAGAGAGAGAGAGATCTGAAATTGGAGAGAGATGAGAGAGAAGAGAGAGCGTGATCTGAAAGAGGAGAGAGATGAGGGAATAAACAATTTGGTTAAGGGTAAATTTGTTATTTTGCTTGAAATTGGGTAAGTGGGAATAAAAATTTGTTGCTGGGGTAAGTGAGACAGTTTTAGCTGATTTTGGTGCTTTGGGTCAAGAACCCGTTCTACACCTATCATTCTTTCAAAAGCAAGCCAATTTATTTCAATACTAGTTTTGTGCTGTTGGAAATAATCGTTAGTCGTCACCCTTACTTGTTCGATCAGTTATGAATTTTATTAATTGTTGTTGAACTGTCTCTCTTCTTTGCAGATAGATCGAGAGTATACTGACAGATGGCTACTATGGCCTTATCTGCAACGGACGTCTTAATTGGAAAACTTCTGATAATTCTTGAGAACGAAGGAACAACCATAGCCGGTGTTCGTGATGAAGTTGAAAAGATTAAGGAGGAGCTTCTAAGCATGAAAGCTTTCCTGGTGGATGTGGAAGCAAACAAAGCAAAAACTGAAGGAGAGAAATTGTGGGCTGCAAGCATCAGAGACTTGGCCTATGAAGTTGAAGATATCATTGATGAATTCATGTATCACATGTATGAGAAGCAAAGTGGGGGTCGACTTTTTAGGGGGCTCCACAAAACCATTGGCGCTCCAAATCATCTTTGGTTCAGGCATAAAATTGCAAAGAAGTTGAAGAAAATTACTGAAATGATCAAAGCCATTCCAGAGAGGAATCAAAGGTACGGTGTTGGCCATGTAGGAGGAGCAACTACATCCGAAGATATTCACAAATTGGTGCAGAACCAAGCGGAGTCCTCCATTTTCATTATGGAAGACGAACTGGTAGGGATTGAAGGCAAGAAGCAAATACTAATGGGATGGCTCATGGATGAAGAGCAACACCAAACTGTTATATCTGTGGTTGGCATGGGAGGTTAGGGAAAGACAACTCTAGCTGCCAAGACCTTCAACAATGAAAAGGTAAAGAGACATTTCGATTGTTATGCATGGATTACCATTTCTCAATCTTATGATGTGGTACACTTGTTTCGAAGCTTGATTAGGGAACTCTACAAATCAAGGAAGGAAGAGTACTCTGCAAATTTGAATGCCATGAGTCGCATAGAATTGCTAGAGTTACTAATTAACTACTTGGAGTCCAAAAGATACCTGGTTGTTCTAGATGATGTGTGTGATATAAAAGCTTGGAGAGAAATTAAAGTATCACTTCAAGATAGGCAACTCGGAAGTCGAATCATAGTTACAACTCGAAAAGAAGATGTAGCATGCAATTCTTTTGGAGTTAAAAGCCATGTTCACCATATTCAACCCCTGTTAAAGAATAAGGCTTGGGAGCTCTTCAGCAAGAAAGCATTCTCAACTAATCAGCATAAAACTTGTCCTACTGAGCTTGAATCATTAGCTTGCCAACTTGTGGAAAAGTGTGAAGGCCTTTCTTTGGCTATTGTGTCTTTAGGTGGTCTTATGTCTTCTAAGAAGTCACTGGATCAATGGGACAAAGTCCTCAACAGCTTCAATTGGCATCTACATAAAAATTCATTGCTAGACCCTGTTAGAAACATCTTGTTGCTGAGTTTCAGTGATTTGCCATCTTAATTGAAACATTGCTTCCTTTATTGCTCTCTATTCCCAGAAGATTTTGTAATTAAAAGAAAAAGGCTCACTAGATTGTGGATAGCCGAAGGATTTGTTGAACATGTTAAAGGGGTCACACCAGAAGAAGTTGCAGACGACTATCTTATGGAGCTCTGTTTCCGTAGCGTGTTACAAGTTGTAAAGAGAAATGGTACAGGAAGGCCGAAAAAAGTTAAGTTGCATGATCTGATGCGAGAGCTTGCTTTGTCGACAAACGTGGTCTTGTATACGATGGGAGAGAAGTAATGGAAGACATTTCAACCCGTCGCTTGTCAATTCACAAAATGGAAGGAGAAATTAAATCATGGCCAGGTATGTCAAAGATTCGTTCTCTTCTTGTATTTGCAACTGACATGTCCTCATTGTCTTTCTCAAATGCACTGGTTTCTCGATTCAAATTGTTGAGGACTCTAGACTTGGAGGATGTCCAAATTGATAAACTGCCAGATGTAGTTGTTTACTTGTTCAACTTGAGATATTTAAATTTGAGGAACACTTTAATCAAGGAACTTCCCGAGTCCATAGGGCGTCTCCGTAACCTTCAATTTCTGAACATCAAGGATGCTAAGATAGCATCACTTCCACAGGGAATTGCAAAGTTGTTGAACCTGCGCCATCTAATTATGTATCGCTACACTGGAAAGTTTCAGGACTTCAAATATGTGAGTGGGATAAAAGTGCCATCGAATGTTTGTAAGTTGCAGAAATTGCAAAGCTTATCTATGATTGAATCAGAAGGGAACACTAGTAGACTTATCGGCAACATGACTCAACTTAAGAGCATCGGCATATCGAATGTGAAAGAAAAAGATGAGATTGACCTTTGGGTCTCAATTGAAAAGTTGAATCTGCTTCAATCTATGGTTTTAATGGCAAGTGATGAAGAGGAAATCCTTCCGGTGAAAGCAGAATGTCCACCTCTTCCGCGCCTTCGAGCACTTTATTTGATTGGCAGGCTGCAAAACGTATTACCTTGGTTTTCTTCACTACAAAACCTTGTACGTCTGTGTCTGCGTTGGTCTAGACTTGAAGAGGATTTACTACCTCAAATTGAAGCACGGCCCGCTTGATCTTTGGAATGCATATGTTGGGGAAGAGTTGTGTTTCCGCAGAGGCTTTGTAAAGCTGGAGAGGTTGGAGTTGTTCAATTTTTCCTCGTTGAAAAAGACAAGTATAGAAAAAGAGGTGATGCCAAATCTCCGGTACTTATCGGTTAAAAACTGCATGGAGTTAAAGACAGTGCCACTAGGACTTGAATACTTGTCTAATCTACAATCTTTGGATCTGGTGTTTGTTCCCATTGAAGTTATACAGCCCATTCGGAAAGGAGGCGAGGATCGCTCTAAAGTACAACACATTCCTGAGATCATACATATTTTTGAACAATCATCCAAGCTGGTCCACGAAAACTTGGCCCAGTGTTTCTTTCTCCTGCAAGGTACATATATTTATCCTTTTATCATACTATACAAGAAATGCTACACAACAATTCAAATGAGATGTATAATTTAACAACAGCAGATTGTAGAAGGCCTCCCATCTTTAGATGTTTGCGAACACATTTAGGAGTCAAATTCTGAAAACCAAGCTGAAAGTTAAACAGAACAATCAAAGAGATGCTGAGATTTAAGCTGCCCCAACTTTCGAGTTGTCGTCGTCGTCTTCTTGCTTGTTGCTGTGCTTCTTTTGTTGTTGTTGCTATTGTTCTGGTGTTGCTCTTCAAGGAATTTGATGAAAGCCTCTAAGTCATTTTATGGATGAGTAGTTGTATATAAGAAGCTTGAACATATGCAGCAGCTTCCTTGAGAAACTTTGAAAATGTAGCATTTGAGAAGCTTGAACACAGTGTTGCAGCTTCCATGAGAAACTTCCCCGGGCAATTTCATTTTTTAATTCCGTAGAACTTGGTGTCTTTATTTTAGTAACTACAAATTCCAACTTTTCCAAGGTTAGCCTTGAATACAGTTGTTATTCGTATGCAACTTTTCTGTTGCAATATGCGAAGGCCACTGGAAACCCACAAATCACACGGAAGTCTTGTATAATGTGAACTGTAAATACACAGAGAGCTAATACTAAACATGCCAAGGAAATGTGGTTTTACATTACAAGGCAAGCTCTTTTTCATAGAAAAACCCACTCGAAAATTCCATGTATAAGAATCTACTGAGATCAACACATTGTAAAAGAGGGTATGTATGACAATATCACTCTCGAGGCTATGTAAGGTCATCTTCATCCAATTCTTCTTGCTCCTTGGACGCATTTGTCTTTAGTCCACTGACATCACCTATAGGCAGTTTCCTGGCGAGTCTGATGACCTGCAGCCGTTTCAGTTTAGTGAAACAAATGTGAAACCAAGCATTTTGCAGAACAGAAAAGCATATTCAAAATAAAGATTGGAATACAACCACCATTCTTCATAAAAAGACAGGTTTAACCAAACATCCCTATATCATATGCATTACCATGTGATCAAGATGAGAAACTGTGCTTGACTAAGCAAGTCGTTTGATTTCCTTAATATCACCTTCTGTGTATGAGGAAAGAAGTTTACTAGCACATCAGCCATGACCATTGCCCAAAAAAGCATCGACCCTACAAAGATCCAAAAGCAGTAAGCGTGTAATCATGTAAATAGTACTTACCCACATATGTAGTGCGAGTAAATAGCATTTCATATGAATATAGATAACCATAGCCTCTCTTGTCATCATTCTATGATTTTATATAGATGCAACTTAGGTCAATTGATAATTGTTTTTCAAATTAAAAGAAACTAGCATCTGGTAAATTTATAAATAAAAGGCAAGCCCCAGGAAAGTATAGGTTGGCTCCCAGCTCCATCTCGGCTGGCATCCTGCTCTCGGGCTTCTATTTCAATCCGTGCTGGACCGATCGATATACCACTAATAAAGTCTCCAGTCAACTGGTGGAATATATCGCATCAATCTGTGAGCATTAGCATTTTTGGACTCTGCCTTGATTAATTGTCTATTGTTGTAGTATATATGACTCATATAGTATGAGTCATGTTGTATGAGTCATAGTATGAGTCATAGTATAAATGTCTATATCATGTAATAGATACTTGAGTGTATAAATATAGGTACTTGAGTGTATGAGGACATGTGTAACATACTTTATGACAAGGAGCAACAGCAAGACACTTATCATCATCGAAGACAAGTATGTGGAGCTGCAATCCTCATCAACCAAGAGAAGATTATCACCAAAATGATAATATCTTAGAGCTTTCACACTAGCTTTGTATTCCTATATAAACCCTCCATTGTGAGAAGAATAAACACACAATTACTCTCTCCATCTCTCTGTCAATTTATGCTTGTGCTCAAACACGTTATCAGCACGAAATTGCTCTAGAATTAGAATCGAAATTGTCAAAATAGAGGAAGTTCATAATCCGATTAAAGCCATTTTTCCAAACCTACAAAAAACCTCCAAACCCTAGCACATATCAAAGCCCTTGATCCAAGAAGCCCAGAACCAGTTTCAGAACCGCCAGAACCGGCCGGAAACAGCCTGAACCGGCCACCGGAAAAATTGAACCGCTGCCGAACCGCTGTCGAAGCCCTACCGAGCCCTGCCGAGTCCTGCCGAGATCTGCCGAGAAGCTGCCGAGCGAGTCCTGCCGAGACCTGCCGAGAAGCTGCTGAGAGCTGCCGAGCGAGTCCTGCCGAGACCTGCCGAGAAGCTGCCAAGACCTGCCGAGCGAGTCCTGCCGAGTCCTGCCGAAAGCTGTCGACAGCACCTGCCGAAAGCTGCCGAGCGCATCTGCCGAGCCCCTGCCGAGCCCCTGCTGCGCAGCTGCCGAACAGCTGCCGAAGCACCTGCCGAGTTGCTGCCTAGCATCTGCCGACAGATTCCGACAACTTTCCGGCGACTTTCGGAACACTTTTCCGGTGACTTTCGGGACACTTTTCCGGCGACTTTCCGGAAGTTTTTGGGCAACTTTGTGGTCATTTCTGACAACACTATTTCAAGGTATTATTTACTAAAAGTTCCCGTTTTTGAGTTTTTTTTTTTTACTCCTTTTTCTTCTCTTTCTTTTTCTCGGGAACTTGCAATCAAAAAAGGCGGAATTATAGAAATTCGCGCTAAACGAACTAAGAGTGTTCGTAATCAATGAACTAAGAGTGTTCATAATATTCGGACTAAGAGCGTCCGTGAGCATCGATTTATGACCCTATTAAACATCATTGTTTAGGTCTAATCCAAATATTCTTGGAAATTGATTTCTTGGTAGCATAGCTCGGAAATCTTATTATTTTTAGTTTTCGTGGAAGTTTAAACTCCGAAACTAATATATCTTTTCTTCTTATTATTATGTCGAATGAACCTAGACTCGATTTTCAAATCCTTGACTCAACAGGTTTGGAATACCATAGTTGGAAAACCGACGTTGAGAACCATCTCACATCGAAAGGGATATTGCCCATCATACAGGCACCAACTGCGAGCCTTGTGTTCCAACGAACATCCATAAAGCATGCACAAACAATTATCTTGATGCGACGCCATATGGACAAAGCACTCAGATTAGAGTATATGTCCATCAAAGATGCAAGGGACCTATGGGCAGCGCTAGAAGAGCGCTTTGGTAATATCCAAGATTCCCTCCTCCCTGACTTGAAGGTTCAGTGGAACAATATACGTTTCTCAGACTTCAAGTCTGTTTCTGAATACAATTCAGAAGCTCTTCGCCTAAAGGCCATGCTGAAGTTCTGTGGAAAACCTATCACAGAAGAAGAGCTAATTGAGAAAACTCTCTCCACCTTCCCCGTCTCAGCAATTATACTATCAAAGCAGCATCACACTGAATTTAATGCTGGACGACTTACAAGGTTCAATGAGCTCATTAATATTTTGTCGGTAGCTGAGAAGCACGACAACATCCTTGTAAAGAATTATAATTCAAGGCCCGTTGGAACCAAAAGCGTTCGTGAGGAGAATTATAATGCACCCAAGAGAGGGCGCAAGGAGCGGTACCCTAATAACAGGGGACATGAAGGACGAACGGGTCCATATAACCGCCCCAACAAAGAAGGCAGCCGCAACTATAGTGCGGGCACACGTGGTGGTAACTACACACGTGGGAGAGGTGGATATAATAACACCATGGGCCGTAACACTGTGGGCCGTGGAGGTCGCACCATACGTCGTGGTAGTAGCAGTAACAACCCGCCTAGGGAATATCCACAACGTGCACCACCTGCACCTCAAATCAAGGGAGGCAACCACAATGACATGTGTCATCGGTGTGGTTCAATCGAGCATTGGTTTAGGCAATGCCAGGCAAGTACTCAACTAGCTGCACGCTACAAGGAGTACAGGGAAACAAGGGAGCAAGAAGCCAACCTTGCTGAAGAAGAAAATGGTGAAGATGTCAATCTCACCATAGAAGACTTCAAAGCTGTAAATGAAGAGCACGAGGATGCCGCAGACTTTGATTAGAATAGTCTTTTCTATTTTCCAATAAAACGGCAAATGTGCCTTAGTCAATAAATGACAATTGTATTGACTCTTTCTCATGCGGCGTACCTAATGAAGTATGATGTCTAGGAAAGTAATTGAGATCGGGGTACTTAAGCGAGCCTCGCTCTACCAACATCTCTCTACTTCCCTGGTCATATTTCATTAGAATTACCAAACGGATTGAGCAATTACAATTTGTATAAGTTTGATTTTATTTTGGAATAGACTTTGGAAACTTTGATGTAATCATTGGTTTTTTCCTTAAAGTATCGCATTATCATTCAATGTCATGGACATGTGTTAATATTCCGAACTTTATTTTTTCAGTATGTTTTCGGGAGAATTGGAATGCCTTCTTGATAGTGGCACCACACATACTATATTACGACATAGGCAATTATTCTTATGGATGACGCCTAGTCAAACTTCAGTAACTACGATGGCAGGTCCATCACAATTGATTCATGGTCGAGGACCAGCTCAATTTTTGTTGCCAAATGGCACAAATATTAATGTCACCGAAGCTCTATATGCTCCAAGGGCTAGAAGAACCCTATTGAGTTTTAAAGATATAAGAACCAATGATTTTCATGTGGAAACACATAGTGAGAATGGACAAGAGTTCCTTTGCATCACCTCTAATAACTACGGAAAAACACGAGTATTAGAGAAACTTATGTGTCGCTCTAGTGGATTGTACGCAACCACTATTAGAGTCATTGAATCCAACCATGTCATGAATGAAAATTTATGGGATTCCGACACATATAGGCTTTGGCACGATCGTTTGGGACATCCAGGTCGTGATATGATGATCCGTATATTAAAAACTTCACACGGACATCCATTCTTCAAAACGAAAAGAAGTACGAACCAAAGAGAGGTTCAAAGAATTACTTCTCAAGCATATCATTCGTTTTGCAAAGCTTGCTCTTTAGCAAAAGTAGGATTGAGACCATCCTATGCAAAGGACACTAAAGAAAATATACCATTCTTGCAAAGAATACAAGGTGATATTTGTGGACCTATCCAACCAACTTGCGGACCATTTAGATATTTTATGGTGTTGGTTGATGCATCGACACGTTGGTCACATGTCATGCTCTTATCCACAAGAAATGCTGCATTTGCTAAACTCCTAGCACAAATCATTAAGTTAAGGGCTCACCACCCAGATCACCCTATTAAGTCAATTCGTCTTGACAATGCTGGGGAGTTTACATCAAAGACTTTTGATGATTATTGCATGTCCATTGGGATCGAGGTTGAACACCCTGTCCCTCATGTACATACCCAAAATGGTCTCGCAGAAGCTGCCATTAAAAGACTTCAAATGGTTGCAAGGGCATTGGTTATGCGCACCAATCTCCCTATTTCTGCTTGGGGCTATGCAATATTGCACGCAGCTGTGCTTATTCGTCTAAGGCCCACTGCCACACAACCCTTTTCTGCGTCCCAGATGGTAACTGGGTATGAGCCAAATGTCTCACACTTACGCATATTTGGGTGTGCAGTCTATGTGCCAATTGCGCCGCCACAGCGCACTAAAATGGGTCCTCAAAGACGATTAGGCCTTTATGTTGGCTATGACTCTCCAACCATTATCCGCTACATAGAACCCTTGACAGGTGATCTATTTACCGCTAGATTTGCGGATTGTCACTTTGATGAGACAGTCTTCCCGTCATTAGGGGGAGACATGAACACTAATGTTCAACAAAAAGGACAGGAATTGTCGTGGTTTGTCCCCACTTTGTCTCATCTTGATCCCCGAACCGCACAGTCTGAAATAGAAGTGCGGAGAATTCTCGATCTTCAGAAAGTAGCAGAATCGATGCCTGATGCGTTTTCTGATATCGCTAAAGTGACGAGATCACACATACCTGCTGCAAATGTACCTGCAAGGATTGATGTCCCTAAAAGACATAATGCCATCTCAAGAGTACATGAGAATGGCGCCAACGTCCCCTCTATGGGTGACACATTGGCTAGGCCCACGGCTCCTGCCAGGAAGCGCGGGAGGCCCATAGGTTCGATGGATTCTCGCCCAAGGAAGAAAGCGAGTTTGACACAAAATAATCCATTAATCATCGATACAAATAATCCATCTCATGAGAATATTCCGGATTATGGTTATGTCCAAGAGACATCATTGGGGGACGCTCCAATGACAGAACCAAATCCAGAGAATAGAGAGATCTCCATGAATTACACTAGTATACATGTGATGATGGATAGAAATTCTATGACTATTGATGATGCATTTGCATATCATATTGCAAAAGGAAATATAGAATACGATGATATCGAACCTTGCTCCGTTGAAGAATGTCAACGTAGAGCAGATTGGTCTAAATGGAAAGATGCGATCCAGACTGAATTGGATTCACTAACAAAGAGACAGGTATTTGGGTCTATAATGCTGACACCACCAAATATAAAGCCTGTTGGCCACAAATGGGTCTTTGTTAGAAAGCGTAATGAGAAAAATGAGGTTGTTAGATACAAAGCCCGCCTCGTGGCGCAAGGTTTCTCACAACGCCCTGGAATCGACTACGAGGAGACATACTCTCCCGTAATGGACGTTATAACGTTCCGCTACCTTGTCAGTTTGGTAGTTTCCGAAAAACTTGACATGCAGCTTATGGATGTGGTTACAGCATATCTCTATGGGGATCTAGATTCAGAGATATATATGAAGGTTCCAGATGGACTTCAATTACCCAAATCAAGTGGCTCTAAACCACGGAGCGCGTTTTCAATAAGATTAAGACGCTCACTATATGGATTGAAACAATCCGGACGGATGTGGTATAACCGTCTAAGTGACTACTTGATTGGGAAGGGATATGTTAACAATGAAATATGCCCTTGCGTGTTCATTAAAAAGACAAGTTCCGGATTTGCAATTGTAGCAGTTTATGTCGATGACATGAACCTAATTGGAACTCTAGATGAGTTAAAGGAAACTGCTAAATATTTGAAATCCGAGTTTGAGATGAAAGATCTTGGGAAAACACGGTTTTGCCTCGGAATAGAACTCGAGCACCGTAGTGATGGGATTATGATCCATCAGTCAGCATATACTCAAAAATTACTAAGGTGCTTTAATGAAGATAAAGCAAAGCCTGTAAGTACTTCCATGATCGGCCGTAGTCTTGAGCCCACAAAAGATCCGTTTCGTCCAAGGGATGAGGACGAAGATTTATTAGAGGCTGAAATACCCTATCTAAGTACGATAGGCGCATTATTGTATTTAGCTCAATGCACAAGACCGGATATCTCATTCGCAGTGAACTTGTTAGCTCGACATAGTTCTGCGCCAACACGCCGTAATTGGATTGGCATAAAGACAATCTTTCGATACTTAAAAGGTACGATTGATATGGGCTTGTTTTATCCCTACAGAGAGAAAAGAAAAGACGGAAGCATGGGATCAGACCCCAAGAGGCAAAAAGCCATCTTCCGTAATGTAGACGCCGGTGACACCGTCCATGGTGACCGACGTTCTCCTCCTCCCCTCCATCAAAATGATAATGATGTTTTGATGGGATTTGCTGATGCAGGGTATCTCTCTGACCCTCACAAAGGTCGCTCCCAAACAGGTTATGTCTTTACCATGGGAAGCACGGCGATATCTTGGAGATCTACAAAACAGACCCTTGTTGCTACTTCCTCAAATCATGCAGAGATTATTGCTCTACATGAAGCTATGCGTGAATGCATATGGCTAAGGTCTATAAATAGACACATTCGAGGAACTTGTGGTTTGAAGTTTACCACAAATGAACCTACATGCATTTACGAGGATAATGCAGCTTGTATTGAGCAAATGAAATTAGGTTTCATCAAGGGCGACAATACCAAGCATATATCGCCAAAATTCTTCTACAATCAGCAACAACAAACACTTCTAAATATTGAAGTAACTCAAATCCGATCAGAGGATAATGTAGCGGACTTATTTACTAAGTCGCTACCAAAATCCCCTTTCGAGAAACATGTGAAGAGCATCGGATTGAGAAGGTTATCTGAACTCCCACGATCTTCAGGGGGAGTCTAAATCAGGGGGAGTATCCAGAAACATACTCCACACTCAAACGCGCGTTGTGCTCTTTTTGTCCTTCGACCAAGGTTGTTTTTTCCCACAGGGTTTTATTACTTGGCAAGGTTTTTAACGAGGCAACTCAGAAGCGCACGGTCTAGACAAATACTATTGACATGAAATATCCAAGGGGGAGTGTTGTAGTATATATGACTCATATAGTATGAGTCATGTTGTATGAGTCATAGTATGAGTCATAGTATAAATGTCTATATCATGTAATAGATACTTGAGTGTATAAATATAGGTACTTGAGTGTATGAGGACATGTGTAACATACTTTATGACAAGGAACAACAGCAAGACACTTATCATCATTGAAGACAAGTATGTGGAGCTGCAATCCTCATCAACCAAGAGAAGATTATCACCAAAATGATAATATCTTAGAGCTTTCACACTAGCTTTGTATTCCTATATAAACCCTCCATTGTGAGAAGAATAAACACACAATTACTCTCTCCATCTCTCTGTCAATTTATGCTTGTCCTCAAACATCTATAATGTATAGTAAATAAAGCTGATGTAATAATACTCAAGGTGCAGAACTTCTATATATCGCTTATACCAGAAGTTTCTATTAGAGCTTTTACTTACTGGGAGCAATCATTGTAGCATTTTTCTGCTTGCTTGACGTCATGAATATACAGGTATATGAGAATTAATTGCACTGAGATATGCCTGATTCAACAAAGGTTATAAAATTAACTTCTTCATTAATTAGTATCATATTCAAACATGAAACTAAGGAATTAAAGAGTGACTGATACTCGAAAGCAAATAGGATAACAACATTAATAATGCAACAGCTTAATCTCCCATATGCAGATGCTAGTTACTGCTAACTTTACAAAAGCACAAGTTACAGTCATCACATGATTATCAGACTCCAGATGTAGAATTGTAGCACCAAGAGTTTGCTACTCTGAACCTTTGCAGATACTTGTATTCTAACTGAAACAACCTGTAGAATTAGTTTCAATGCAAAAACCAAGATACATGTACAGAGGCCACAAGGACGGTATTATGTGTAAAACAAGGTACGAGAAGACTAATTATAGCCCTCATAAGAAAAGTTTAGTTACTAAAGATGCAAAAGGGCATTGGTCTCTCTGTTCAGAGACAAGCAAATGAAAGCAGAAAGAAAGACGCTAGATACTTAGTTGTAAGTTTAATCCTGTTAAGAAAATGCTCTTTCTCAGAAAACTCGAGTCCACTTTTTCAAGCTTTAGCACTCTATTTAGCATAGGTATTTCAACAAGAGAGCCATTTCCACATTGTATTCATATCAGATATACTTCTAAACCAGTCCAAAATAATCTATATCATTTACAGATAAATAAATGGTAAAGAATAGTGTCAAGGGAACCAATTCCAAACGTTATCATTTCGATAAGGAATAGTGTAAAACCAAAGGATAAATGTTCAAAAAGCAATCCTTTCGCACCTTGCTCCTGCCCCCCTCTCCACTCCTCTTCAGTTTTCAATGTGATAGGTCTCTCAATATCAGCAGCCTCTGCAGAGAGCATATGTTTGTACTCATCATCTCCAAATCAGCCATAGCCTTTGCCTTCTTATCCCAAGGATTCCACACCACTGGATGAAAGAAACCGGTACACAACATAATTCCAACTAACAGAATGAGGGCAGGTCTTTCAGAGCAACAAGATTCTCACTTTTCATGGAATTTAGATATGATGGAATCAGAGATAACTTAGAATGTGACTGAATGAAAATATGGCTATTTGAGATGTAAACTAGATAGTTAGCTAATTCAGTAAACATAATGTCCTCTGCATTGTACTTTCTTCTTTTCATAAAAGTATGTTCCTTATAGATAACTGGACAGAATGTAGGAACAGGCTTCACATCGTCAACCACAAATGGTTGGGACAAGGCTATGTGGCAGTTGATTGATATGAAATTTCCACTATCCTTGCTATCACTACCTATTAAATCAATCAATCCAAAGCAAGGATATATTTAAAAACACAAAGAAAGAAATAGCAACTGTTCTCTACACAGATCCTAGACATCTTATGGCAGAGAAAGTGCCAAGATATATCTTCTCCGTTGTAATAATATATGTTACAATGGGGTGTGTGTGTTTGGTGGGGTGGTAAGACTTTGGTCTCATATATAAGAGGTCAGGAGTTCGAGCCCCATCAAGGGTGGGAATGGGGTGGGGTTTTTTTTTTTTTTAAAAAAAAAAAAAAAAAAAATGTTACAATGGTATATGCAACAATGAGCTTCCGTTATTCATGGCTCATGTTAAATGGTGTAAAGCCAGGCATTTTAACTGATCAAAGTTACATAAATTGAAAATAAATAAATAATTAGAACTATATTAACCAATGCAAAAGCTAGAAAATGAATAGCCTAGTAAAATTACCTCCGATTCAAATGTTATAGCATCCCCTTGCTCCGTACGACATTTCCTGTTCTGCATGTTCTACATGAAGTTCACTTTAGAGTGGTCACCAACACTACTTTATTGTTGATGTCAAGAAAGGATCGGGTGTTGCGGATGGGAAGGCTGCAGATGCCGGCGTTCGTAGATTTGGCGGCTGGTCAGGTGGCAATGGCGGCAGTGCTGGATCTCTGGTTGATGATTTTCTTCCCGAGCAAGACACTGGGAGTGTCCAGCTGGGCCTGCTGGCCTTTCATGGTGGATGCATGCCTCAGTACCTGGATTGGGTTTTGGGCCCAAAAGGCAATTAGAAGCAAGAATAGGCCTAAGTGTGCTAAAGACGAGCTGCATACAGATGGTGGAACTATTGGGGATGCTGGTGCATCATCCTCAGCTACTAATGTTTAAATGTTTCTTGGGTCACAAGATCTAGTTACTTGGTTGTCACATTTATTTATTTTGCTTCTAAGTTTCTAGGTTTTGTTAGAATAAAGGTGCTTAATTGTCCTTAAAAGGTAGGTGTTTCCGGGAGTGCGAGGTTCTGTGTTTTCTTAGAATAGATCATTTCTATGTCCTAAAAGACGGCTCTTTCTGTTAGCCCCCTCTGAGGTGTGTCGATTCTGGTACTGCTTGCTGAATTATAAATTTGACTGACCTTCTTCGATTAAAAAAAAAAAAAAGTCTTATCAGGATTGGATTAAAAATTCAATCCAATCCATGTCACCAAAACAACCATATATGTTACATTTTAATATCGATACTCATTGCAAGGTTATGTAGAGAATATTATGGATATTTTGGATTTTAATCAAGGCCATATAAGATGTGGGCAAGGTAGCAATAGTTTTAGAATAACTTTTTTTCTTTGCCCATATAAGGTACCGTTTAACTTTTTATAGTTTATTTGATGACTCCATATACATACGACTATTAGAATTTTGAGAATTGTGAACCCATCGACTTATTGAGGAGGAGTTGCGTTCCTCACACCACAGTCATCTTAACCGAAGTCAATTGTTACACCATCATCATTGGAAATACTAATTTAAGTTAGTAGAAAGTGGTTTATCCATAAGTTATGGAGAATCCAAGATTTAAACTAAGATTTTCTTTGTGTCATTTATACATGCTTTGGATTATGATAACTAAGGTCTTTGAGATGTTTGGTGCTTCCTCGTTTAATCAAATTTCGGTACGGTCACTGAGGTTTGATTAACCAGGCCGAAGCTTCAAAGCCCCAAGCCCAATTAATAATCTTAACTCTAAGGTGGGCTGAAACCCCAATCAAATGTTTTAGCCGCCACATTGACCCGAAGCCCAAAAGCTTCGTGATCCACCCGGGGTATTTTGGTAAAGTGGGCATGAGGTACTTCCACAAGCTCCGCAACAAGTTCTACTGCCCCATCGTCAACGTCAACGTCGACAAGCTCTGGTCACTGGTGCCGCAGGAGGTCAAGGATAAGGCCACCAAAAACGACGTGCCGTTGATTGACGTGACGCAGCACGGGTTCTTCAAGATTTTGGGCAAGGGGAAGCTGCCGGCGGACCAGCCCGTGGTGGTGAAGGCCAAGCTCATCTCGAAGGTCGCCGAGAAGAAGATCAAGGAGGCCGGCGGCGCTGTGGTTCTCACCGCCTAGGGTTTTGCCTTGTTTAGATTTTTGTTGATTTTTTTGGTTTATAAGATGATGGATTTTTGGTGGATTTTTGTTGGATTTTTGTGATAATGCTTTGTGTTTTGTGGTGTGGTTATGTGATTTGAGAAAAGCATGCTTTGCTTTTGCTTGCCTTGGAAGCTTTTGCTTGTGCATCTTTTGCTTGAGATAACAGAACTCTTATTTGGGGATTCTGTATTCGATCGCTGTGATCGCTTAAAGCCATTGTAGGATTCTAGCCTTGATCAAGCTTTGTGTATGCCAATGCCCACGTTCGATACTTTCTGTTGCCTTAGCATATGGTTTCTGCTTTGCTTTACTAAGAATTTGCTCGCTTCTTGATCACCTTCTTTCATGTGTCACTCATTGAAGTAGTCAAAAGCTGTGAAGTAAGTTGTTGATTGTTCACATAGCAAATTCATGCTGGACATTGGGTTTACTAAAGCTTATGCATAGGCAATGACTGCTGGAGTTTTAGGGGCCATGAGCCGATTGTCTTGAGTATAGTCCCATAGACCGAAATGGGACTGCTGGATCTCCATTCATTAGAACTGTATAGACAAGAATATGCAGTCCTTTGCAAAAGGTTGAAGAATGGTTCTCTTACCAAATGTCAGATCATCCCCATATAGCTTCAAACATTCAGCAGTTAAAAGTGCTGAGAAAGACCGAAAGTTGGTGAGAAAATGGAGATCCACTGCCAACTTTTGTTATTAGTATGCTGTTTAGGACATTAGGATCCATGGCTATCACAAATCCAGGTCTGATGACTTGGTAGATGTCATTCCCAATTCATCAGTCTCTAATGGTGAACTTGTTCGCTCACCGCTGTTGGGATTAACTCCTCTTTTCACTTGTATAATTATAAGTTTAGAACCATTCAAAAATCATTCACCCCTTGAAGATCAATACTGCAAAATTGAATCTGAAAATCATTTAGTTATCCAATTTATCTAACGGATGGTTTTAGTAACAATTAGGATTCTCATTGCTAATCTCTCTCTTTAAATGAATGTAGAAAATGTAAGTTAGGAATCGCTAATCACACCTGTGATGAATATGCTGCGCAGCTGACAACATCATATATTGACGAAATAACGCATGGTAGTTGTTAAAGCTGTACTCCAAAACTAACGCTGGTCTTGGTCTCTACTCGTTAAGTTTCTTCTGGTGTATACTATTGCATAACTGGATTAACCACAGTTAACAAACCCTGTTTTTGTTTTAAGCATTGACTGAATAGAGACCATAAACTGGAGATAACTTAACAGTATTATTTAGGAAGGTATGAGAACTTTGATCATAACTTGATAAGTAATATTTACTAGTCAAGATTACTTGATGCAGGGACCTAGGACGAAGTGGACATGGGAAGGAGACTGATCACTGGTAGCATATTACAAGTTAAAAGTTTTGGTCAAGGGGTATACATCTCAACAAAAAGTGTGGATGCAGGTTCTTCTCTGTAGATTAGATATCAATGATAGAAATTGCATTTCAACAAAGGCAGCCCAAAGTCTTGTTCTCGAGTTGTTTGCTAGAGAGAGATTCATTTGTTGCGTCAAGAGTCCAGTTCTTCATGGATTTGAAACATATCATTGCAGTTCTTCTGTGAGCTCTCATATCTTACCCAAAAAAACCATCAATACTTGGTACGTCATTTTACATCTATCATTATTTTTAAAATTACATTTCAATATTAGTATAGTCTTTTTGGAATACTCCTTATTATCATTACTCGGTTTAGTTTTAGAAATACTTGAACCTTCTCCTTTCTTTACAGAGAGATCAAGTATACTGACTGAAGGCCAAGATGGCCAAATCTATAACAGACCTCTTAATTGGAAAAATTGTGGCAATTCTTGAGAACGAAGGAACAACCATATCCAGTGTTCGTGATGAAGTTGATAGCATTAAGGAGGAGCTTCGAAGCATGAAAGCTTTCCTAGTGGATGCAGAGGCCGACACAGTAAAAACTGAAGGAGAGAAATTGTGGGTTGAAAGCATCAGAAACTTGGCCTATGATGTTGAAGATATCATTGATGAATTCATGTATCACATGTATGAGAAGCAAAGTGGGAGTCGACTTTCAAGGAGGCTACACAAAACCATTTGCTTTCCAAAATGTCTTTGGTTTAGACGTAAAACTGCAAAGAGGTTACAAAAAATCACTAAAAAGATCAAAGACATTCCAGAGAGGAATCAAAGGTACGGTGTTGGCCTTGTAGCAGGAGCAACTACATCTGAAGATATTCACAAATTGGTGCAGAACCAAGCTGAGTCTTCGTTTTTCATTATGGAAGACGAACTGGTTGGGATTGAAGGCAAGAAGCAAATACTAATGGGATGGCTCATGGATGAAGAGCAACACCAAACTGTTATATCTGTGGTTGGCATGGGAGGTTCTGGAAAGACAACTCTAGTTGCCAAGACCTTCAACAATGAAAGGGTGAAGAGACATTTCGATTGTTATGCATGGATTACCGTTTCCCAAACGTATGCTGTGGTAGACTTGTTTCGAAGCTTGATCATGGAATTCCACAAATCAAGGAAGGAAGATTTCCCTGCAAATTTGAATGCGATGAGCCGCAAAGAATTGCTAGAGTTGCTAGTTAACTACTTGGAGTCCAATAAATACCTGGTTGTTCTAGATGACGTGTGGGATATAAAAGTTTGGAGAGAAATAAAGGTGTCACTTCAAGAAAGGCAACTCGGAAGTCGAATCATAGTTACAACTCGAAAAGAAGATGTAGCATGCAATTCTTTTGGAGTTAGAAGCCATGTTCACCATATTCAACCCCTGCTAAAGAATGAGGCTTGGGAGCTCTTCTGCAAAAAAGCATTCTCATCTAATGAGCACAAAACTTGTCCACCTGATTTTGTGTCATTAGCATGCCAACTTGTGGAGAAGTGTGATGGCCTTCCTCTGGCTATTGTGGCTTTAGGGGGTCTTATGTCTTCCAAGAAGTCGCTGGATCAATGGCAGCAAGTCTGCAACAGCCTGAATTGGCATCTAGATAACAATTCATTGCTAGACCCTGTGAAAAACATCTTGTTGCTGAGTTTCAATGATTTGCCATCTCAATTGAAACATTGCTTCTTCTATTGCTCTCTATTCCCAGAAGATTTTGTAATTAGAAGAAAAAAGCTCATTAGATTATGGATAGCTGAAGGATTTGTCGAACATGTGAAAGGGATCACGCCCGAAGAAGTTGGAGATGGCTATCTTTGGGAACTCTGCTTCCGTAGCATGTTACAAGTTGTAAAGAGAAATGGAACAGGAAGGCCGAGAAAAGTTAAGATGCATGATCTGATGCGAGAGCTTGCTTTGTCGACAGCCGAGAAGGAAAAGTTTGGTCTTATATACGACGGGAGAGAAGGAATGGAAGACATCTCAACCCGTCGCTTATCAATTCACAAAATGGAAGGAGAAATTAAATCATGGCCGGGTATGTCAAAGATTCGTTCTCTTCTTGTATTTGCAACTGGCATGTCCTCATCGTCTTTCTCAAATGCACTGGTTTCTCAATTCAAATTGTTGAGGACTCTAGACTTGGAGGATGTCCAAATTGATAAACTGCCAGATGCAGTTGTTTACTTGTTCAACTTGAGATACTTAAATTCGAAGGGCACTTTAATCGAGGAACTTCCAGAGTCCATAGGGCATCTCCGCAACCTTCAATTTTTGAAAATCGAGGAAACCAAGATAGAGGCACTTCCAGATGGAATTGCAAAATTGCTGAACCTGCGCCATCTAAGTATGTTTCGGTTGACTGGAACCAATCTGGAATTCAAACTTTATAGTGGGACAAAAGCGCCATCATATATTTGTCAGTTGCAGAAATTGCAAAGTTTAAAAACGACTGAATCAGAAGGGGACACTATTAGACTTATCGGCAACATGACTCAACTCAGGGTCATCGGCATATCGAATGTGAAAGAAAGAGATGAGATTGACTTATGGGTTTCAATTAAGAAGCTCACTCTGCTTCAATCTTTGGTTTTAATGGCAAGTAATGAAGATGAAATCCTTCCGGTGAAATCACAATGTCCACCTCTTCCGCACCTTCAAAAGCTTAAATTGATTGGCCGACTGCAAAACGTAATACCTTGGTTTTCTTCACTGCATAGCCTCACATCTCTGTATCTGCATTGGTCAAGACTTGAAGACGATGTACTACCTCAAATTGAAGCACTGCCCAATCTGACAAGGCTTCGTCTTTGTAATGCATATGTTGGGGAAGAGTTGTGTTTCCGCAGAGGCTTTGTAAAGCTGGAGAGGTTGTATTTGTTGAATTTTGCCTCGGTGAAAAAGATTACTATAGAAAAAGGAGTGATGCCAAATCTCCACAACTTATGGGTTGAACGGTGCATGGAATTGAAGACAATGCCACTAGGCCTTGAATACCTTTCTAATATACAATCTATGGGCTTGGCATTTCTTTCCGTTGAAGTTATAAAGCCCATTCGGAAAGGAGGTGCGGATCGGTCTAAGGTACAACACATCCCCGAGATCTTACATGTTTTCGAACAGTCATCCAAGCAGGTCTACGAAAACTTGGCGTAGTGTTTCTTTCTCCTGTAACAAACTGTTCAGCATTGAAAACTCAATTTAGTTCTACATGCCGCATAATGAAAGAAAGATTTGATGTGCTCCTTGAGGCGGATAATATAGGCAAGGCTGCCTTGCACTTCTTTCCAACAACCTTAGGCACCACCGGATCAGTTGGTCTGTCCTCGATAGTGTAAGGGTTCCACATCCCCTTGGTTTTAGAGTGACAGTAGCAGCGCCACTTGCCAGAGTCTTCTCCACCTAGCTGCCTTGGTCTTGCCGGATTTCTTCTTGTCATTACAGCTTCATAGAGCATCAGGTATTAGCCGTACCAGATAGTTTGTAAGTTGTTCTCTCCGTAACTAATTAAGACAGTTTGTAAGTTGTGATCCTGAATTTACAACATAGCAACTTCAAATGAGACCGAATCTAAGTAGCAGAAAAATGCATTTCAAATGAGATGTCCAATTTAACAACAGCAAATTGAAGGAAGGTACTCCATGTTTAGATGTTTGCAAACACCTTCAATGAGTCAAATTTGGAAAACCAAGCTGAAAGAGAAACAGAACAATCAAACAGATGCTGAGATTTACCCTGCCTAAGCTGTCGAGTTGTAATCGCCTTCTTCCATGTTGCTGTTGCTGTGCTTCTTGTTGTTGTTGCTGTTGTTCTGCAGTTGCTCTTCGAGCACTTTGCTTGACAAAGACCTTTAAGTCTTCGATTGGGGGCTTGACAAAGCTTAACCTTCCTTGAGAAGCTTTGAACATATGTTGCAGCTTCCTTGAGAAGCTTGAAAATATGTTAGCTTCCATGAGAAACTTTACTGGGTTATAGAAGCTATTTCAATTTTCAATTCCATGGAACTTGGCATGTTTATTTTGGCTACTACAAATTCAAATTTTTCTGAGATTAGTCTTGGATACAGTTACTTATTATGCGTATACATCTTTTCAGTTGCAATATGTGAAGGCCACTGCAAAACCACAAATCACACAGAAGTCTTAAATAACGTTAAGTCTTAATACACAGGGAGCTAATACTAAACAGCCCAAGCCGCCAAGGCAATGTGGTTTTAAATTACAAGATAAATACATTGTAGAAGAGGGTAATGTATGGCAATATCACTCTCGCAGCTATGTAAGGTCAACTTCATCCAATTCTTCTTCTTGCTCCTTAGACACAATTGTCTTTAGTCCATTGACATCACCTGTAGGCAGTTTCCTGGCGAGTCTGATGACCTGCAGCCATTTCAGTTTATTGAAACTAATGTGAAACCAAGCATTTTACAGAACAGAAAAGCACATTCAAAATCAAGATTGGTATACAACCACCAATCCACCATTCTTCGTAAAAAGACAGGTTTAACCAAACATCCCTATATCATAGCTGATTAATGCGGATGCCAATTACGGTAGAGAAGCAAGCATATCAGCATATGCATTACCATGTGATCAAGATGAGAAACTGCGCTTGACTGAGCAAGTCGTTTGATTTCTTCAATATTACCTTCTGTGTATTCGGAAAGAAGTTTACTAGCACATCGGCCATGATCATTGCCCAAAAAAGCATCAACCCTACACAGATCCAAAAGCAGTAAGTGTATAATCGTGTAAATAGTACTTGCCGGCCAAATATACAGCTGGAGTAAATAGCGTTTCTTATGAATATAGATAACCACAGCCTCTCAGGTCATCATTTCAGGCTCTGCCTTTATAAATTATCTATAATATATAGTTAATAAAGATGATGTAATAACAAGTAAGGTACAGAACTTCTATATATTGCTTGTACCAGAAGTTTCTGTTAGAGCTTTTACTTACTGGGAGCTATCGTTGTAACATTTTTCTGCCTGCTTGACGTCATGAATATACGGGTATATGAGAATTGCACTGAGATATGCCTGATTCAACAAAGGTTATAAAATTAACTTCTTCATAAGTATCATATTCAAACATGAAACTAAGGAGTTAAAAAGTGACTGATACTCGAAAGGAAATAGGATAACAACATTAATAATGCAACAGTACGTTTAATCTCCCATATGCAGATGCTAGTTAGTATTAACTACACACATACAAAAGCACAAGTTACAGTCATCACATGAGTTATCAGACTGCTACTCTGAACCTTTGCACATACTTGTATTCTAACTGAAACAGCCTGTAGAATTAGTTTCAGTGCAACAACCAAGATACGTGTACAGAGGACACAAGGACGGTATTTTGTGTAAAACAAGGTGCGCGAAGACTAACAATAGCTCTAATGAGAAAACTTTAATTACTAAAGATGCAAAAGGGCATTGGTCTCTGTTCAGTGACAAGCAAATGAAAGCAGAAAGAAAGACGCTAGATACTTAATTGTAAGTTTAATCTGTTGAAGGATATCGACATAATGTGTGCCTCTACAAACTAGGGTTTAGAGTTGTAATAGGAAAGTACCTTAGGTATACTAATTGTATTCCGATTCTGTTACCTTTTGTATACTCTGTAAACTCCCTATATAAAGGGCTCCTATTATCAATAATAAACACAATTCTATTCTCCTACAACACGTTATCAGCACGAGTTCTAACCCTAGCTTCAGAAAAAAAAAACCCTAGAAGAAAAATTATTTTTCTCTGCCGCCAACCCAAAACAGAAAAAAAAAAAAAAAAAAAAAAAAAAAAACTCCATACCGGCCGTCCACCACCAGCCCAGCCTCAGCCCACCTCGCCGAAGCCTCCAGCCGCACCGCCTCCGTGCGCAGCAGCAGCCCAGCTCGCCTGCACCCACCGCGTCAACATCAGCATCAGCAGCGGCACCACCGGCGAACTACAGCAGCAGAAGCGCCTCCGATTTGCAGAAGCCACAAGCCGCAAGCCTGCAGCATCCGACCCGAGCTCGACCTGCCTGCAACAGCCCAGCCCGGCCGGCGACGCCAACACCTCCGTCCCCCGCGCACCAGCCCACCTGGCTTTGCGTCCCTGCAGCAGCCCAAGCCTCCGAACTAAGTTTTTATAATTAAAGTTCCTGCTTTCTTGTATTTAAATCCCTTTTATTTTCTGTATAATATTGGAATATATGTTGCCAAATGATTTTGAGTACTTAACAAAGCGGAATTGTGGGGATTCACGCTTAACGAACTAAGAGTGTTCGTATGAACTAAGAGTGTTCATAATTAAACGAACTAAGAGTGTTCGTGTGAACTAAGAGCGTTCAAAATGCTTGGACTAAGAGCGTCCGTAAGCATCAAATTGTGACCATATTAAAACATCATTGTTGGTCTAATCCAAAAGAGATTCTTGGAAATTGATTTCTTGGTAGCATAGCTCGGAAATCTTATTATTTTAGTTTTCGTGGAAGTTTAGTTCCGAAACTAATATTTCTTCTCTTCTTATTTTCAGGATGTCGAATGAACCTAGACTCGACTTTCCCATGCTTGACTCAACAGGCTCGGATTACCACAGTTGGGTAACCGATGTTGAGAATCATCTCACTTCCAAGGGAATATTACCCATAATCCAGGCACCTAACCCGGATATTGAGTTCAACCGAACATCTACAAAGCATGCTCAAGCAGTTATCTTGATGCGACGCCATATGGATAAGGCACTCAGATTGGAGTATATGTCGATCAAGAATGCAAGAGAGCTATGGGTAGCGCTAGAAGAGCGCTTTGGCAATGTCCAAGATTCCCTCCTCCCTGACTTGAAGGTTCAATGGAACAATCTACGCTTTGCTGACTTCAAGTCTGTTGCTGAATATAATTCAGAAGCTCTTCGCATACAGTCCATGTTGAGGTTTTGTGGACAACCTGTCACAGAGCAAGAGCTAATTGAGAAAACTCTCTCCACCTTCCCTGTTTCAGCCATTGTGGTATCAAAGCAATATCGTACTGAAGTCAATGCTAGACGGATCACGAGGTTTCATCAGCTTATCAATATTATATCTGTAGCTGAGAAACATGATAACATACTCGTGAGGAATTATAATTCAAGGCCCATTGGAACTAAGAGCGTTCATGAGGCGAATTATAATGCACCCAAAGGAGGGCGCAAGGAGCGGTACCCTAAGAATGGGGGACATGAGGGACGTATGGGCCCATATAACCGCCCTAACCAGGAAGGAAACCGCAAGTTTGGTGCGGATACACGTGGTGGTAATGCCACACGTGGGAGAGGGGGTCGTGGTATCCCTAGCCGTAATGGTGGCTCAATGGGTCGTGGTGGTGGCACCAACCCTCCTAGGGAACGCCCGCAACGTGCACAACTTGCACCTCAATTAAAGGGAGGCAGCCGCAATGATGAGTGTCATCGATATGGATCAATTGAGCATTGGTTCAAGCAATGCAAGGCAAGTGAGGAACTAGCTGCAAGCTACAGGGCATATAGAGACATGAGAGAGCAAGAAGTGTACCTTGCAGAAGAAGAAGAAGATGGTGGAGATGTCAATCTCACCATAGAGGACTTCAAAGCTGAAGATGAAATGCACATGGATGCAACAGACTTTGATTAGATTAGTCCTTTTTATTTTTCCCAGAACTTTTGTAATGGCAATTTGCCTTAGTCAATAAATGACAATTGTCTTAAACTCTTTCTTATGTGGCAGACCCAATAAAATGTGATGTCTAGGAAAGTCATTGAGATTATTGGTACTTAAGAGAGCCTCGCTCCACCAACATCTCTCTCTACTTTCCTGGTCATATTTGATTGGAGTTACCAAATGGATAGAGTGACTACAATGTGTCTTACTTTGATTTTATTTTGGATTAGACTTTGGAAACTTTGATGTAATCATTGGCTATTAATAAAGTGTCAATTCTTTTACTTAATGTCTTGGACATACCTTAATTCGAACTTTATTATAAGAGCCAATGGTTTTCATGTGGAAACACATTATGAGAATGGACAGAGTTCCTTTGCATCACCTCTAATGACTACGGACATAAACGAGTATTAGAGAAACTTATGTGTCGCTCTAGTGGGTTGTATGCAACCACTATTTGAGTTGTTAAATCCAACTATGTCATGAGAGACGACTTATGGGATTTTGACACATATAGGCTTTGACATGATGATCCGTGTATTAAAGACTTACACGGACATCCATTTTCAGAACGAAGAAAAGTAAGAACCAAGAATTGGTTCGAGGAGCTGCACATACGCCTCATGGCGCTATGATTGTGCAAAGACAGGCCATACATGGCCGGTGCCGCCTACCCCCTGCGGCAAATACATGGCATTGACGCCATAAACTCCTCTATCTACTTCTCAAGTCTATTGTGACACTATGGCTTCACCAAAACCTTTATTGGTTGATTATAAAGCCCATGTTTCGTTCTGTAAAGCCTGTTATTTAGGATTGAGACCATCCTATGCAAAGGAGATTGAGGAAATAATTCCATTCTTACAAAGAATCTAAGGGAATTCTATGGATTTGATCAACCAACTTGCGGACCGTATAGATGTTTTATGGTGTTGGTTGATACGCAAACACGCTGGTCACGTGTTGTGCCATTATCCACTCGTAATGCTGCTTATACTACACTCCTAGCACATAACATATGGTTACGGGCTCACTACCCAGATCATCCCATTCAGTCAATTTGACTTGATAATGCTAGAGAGTTTACATCGACAGTTTTCAATGACTATTGCATATCATTAGGTATTGATATCAAGTATCGTATTCCCATGTACACACCCAATTGGTCTCGCGGAAAAGCCACCATTAAACGACTACGATGGTAGCCCGGACATTGGTAATGCGCACCAATATTTCCGCTTGGGTTATGAAATATCGCATGCAGCTATGCTAATTCGTCTACGACTCATAGCAGCCACTCAACTTTTATTTGCGTTACAGCTAGTGACTGGGTTCGAGTCTAATATCTCGAATTTATGCATATTTGAGTGTGCGGTTCATGTGCCAATTGCGCCGCCATAGCGCATCAACATGAGTCATTGCAACGAATGCATATATATATAAGTCCGCTACGTAGTACCCTTGACAGGCGATCTCTATTTCGCTGGATTTGCGAATTGTCACTTTGATGAGACAGTCTTCCCGTCGTTAGGGGGAGATTAGAACGTCAATGTTCAACAGGAACGATAGGAATTGTCGTGGTCTATCCCCACTATGTCTCATCTTGATCCCCTAAAAGTGACGAGATCACATATACCTGCTGCAAACATGCCTGCAAGGATTGATGTCCCCATAAGAGGACATGGTGTCACCCAGAGAAGATGGGTACGGCACCACCACCATGGATGGTGGTATGGTGACGCCACAAGGTGGCATAATGGCGTCATAGGCCATAGGTTCCGCTAGAGAGAGTAGGGGACCCATAGGTTCGATGGATTCTCGCCCTAAGAAGAGAACGAGTTTGGCACAACTTGATCCATTGATCATTGATACTCATAATCCGTCTCATGAGAATATTTTGAATTGTGGTTATGTCCAAGAGACATCGTTGGGGGACGCCTCAATGTTAGAACCAATTCCAGAGAATATAGAGATCTCTACGAACTACACTAGTGTACATGAGGACGTGGAATTATTGAGACCAATGACATCGAACCTTACTCCGTTAAAGAATGCCAACGTAGAGAAACTTGGCCTAAATGGAAAGATGCGATCCAGGTTGAATTGGATTCACTAACGAAGAGGAAGGATTTCGGGCCTGAGATGCCAACACCTCCTAACATAAAACCTATTGACATTAACAGGTCTTCGTTAGATAGCGTGATGAGAAAAAGAGATGGCAATCTCACCTTATGGCGCAAGGTTTCTCACAACGCCCTGGAATCGACTACGAGAAGACATATTCTCTCGTAATGGATGTCATTGGACTCCACTACCTTGTCAGTTTGGTAGCTTCCAAATAACTGAACATGCAGCTTACGAATGTGGTCACTACGTATCTTTATGGGGATCTAGATACGGAATATAATGAAGGTTCTTGTGGACTTCATTTACCCAAGTCAAGTGGCTCTAGACCACGGAGCGCATTTGCAACGAGGTTGAAATGCTCACTAAAATGACTACTTGATTGGGAAGGGATATGATGAACTATGCCCACGCGTTTCCATGACAAGTTCCGGATTTGCAATTGTCGCGGTTTATGTTGATAAACATAATTGGAACCCTTGAGAGTTAAGGGAAACCGTTGAACATCTGAAATCCGAGTTTGAGAGGAAGGACCTTGGGAGAACACAGTTCTGTCTAGATTCAGAACTTGTATACCGTGCCAATAGACATTTTTGATAAAGTCAAAGATGCACCATGGTCGTCCGTAGTCTTAGCCCTAAAGGGGATCAGTTTCGTCCCAGGGATGATGACGAAGACGTGTTAATAGCGAAAGTGCTTACTTATGTACAATAGGCGCATTATTGTACTTAGCACAATACAAGACCGGACACCTCAATTATTATTATGAACTTGTTGGCTAGATATAGCCCCGCGCCAACGCAACACCATTTAGATTGGTATAAAGACAATCTTTCGATATTTGAGAGGTACGATTGATATGGGCTTGTTCTATTCCTACAGAGAAAAGAGATGACGGAAGTGTGGGATCGGACCCCACAAGGCAAAATGCCAACTTCCGTGCTCCTCCTCCCCTCCATCGAAATGACAACAAGCATTTCTAAATATTGAAATGAACCAAATCCGATCAGAGGATAATGTAGTGGACTTATTTACTAAGTCGTTACCAAAATCCACCTTCGAGAAACATGTGAAGAGCATCGGATTGAGAAAGTTATCCGAACTCCCATGATTGTAGCAATCAGGGGGAGATATTGACATCAGGGGGAGGCATGATGTCTACATGTTCGATCTCGAAGAGTGAAGGACGTGTTGTGCTCTTTTTGTCCTTCGACCAGGGTTATTTTTGTCCCACAGGGTTTTTGTTACCTGGCAAGGTTTTTAACGAGGCAACAATCAAAGCGTTATCACCAAGTTTGAGCGGCACAAGGGGGAGTGTTGAAGGATATCGACATAATGTGTGCCTCTACAAACTAGGGTTTAGAGTTGTAATAGGAAAGTACCTTAGGTATACTAATTGTATTCCGATTCTGTTAACTTTTGTGTACTCTGTAAACTCCCTATATAAAGGGCTCCTATTATCAATAATAAACACAATTCTATTCTCCTACAACATAATCCTATTAAGAAGATGCTTTTTCTCAGAAAACTAGAGTCCATGCCACTTTTTCAAGCTTTAGCACACTATGTAGCATAGCTGCTTCAACAAGAAAGCCATTTCCACATTGTATTCATATCAGATACCGATACTTCTAAATTAGTCCAAAATAATCTATATCATTTACATATACATAAATGGTAAATAATAGTGTCAAGGGAACCAATTCTAAACGTTATCATTTCGATAAGGAATAGTGTAAAACCAAAAAATAAAGGTGCAAAAAGCAATCCTTTCACACCTTGCTCCTGCCGCCCTTTCCACTCGTCTCCAGGTTTCAATGTGATAGGTCTCTCAATAGCAGCAGCCTCCACAGAAAGCATATGTTTGTACTCATTATCTCCAAAATCAGCCATAGCCTTTGCCTTCTTATCCCAAGGATTCCACACCACTGGATGAATGAAACCAGTACACAACATAATTCCAACCAACAGAATGAGGACAGGTATTTCAAAGCAACAAGATTCTCACTTTTCATGGAATGTAGATATGATGGAATCAGAGATGACTTAGAATGTGACTGAATGAAAATATTGTTGAAGGAATACCGATTTAGTGTGCCTTATCAAACTAGGAGTAGCAATAGGAGAGAAGGTTCTAGATTTCCCAATCCTACACGGATTGGTATTCCTTGTAACATTAGAACTAGCACTTTGTAATCCCTATATATAGGGCTCCTATTCTCAATAATAATACACATCTCTCTCTACAATTCTCTCTCGAATCTATTTTACTTAAACACGTTATCAGCACGAGCCCTAAACCACAAAAGCTAAAAACCCAAAAACCTGAAAAGAAATTCTTCTCCTCATAACTGCCGCAGCACCTAGCCCCTTGCTAGCCCGCCTGCTCCTGCAGCCCTCTAGGCCGAGCTTTTCACCGCAGCCCCTGCTGCCCACTTGTGCGCCCCTACGCTCTGCTCGCTGCCCTGCAGCCCCGCGCTCGTGCGTCCACTCCACGCTGCCCCTGCAGCGTTCCTGCAGCTCTGCCGTAAGGCTCAGCTGCCACTACAGCCACCTCGGCCAGCCATAGCAGCCAACCAACCTGCCACATCTTGGCCTAAGACCCACTGCTGCCCCGCGCATACCTGCGCCCGCTGCTGCCCATCGCTGCCAGCCTACGCGCCCGCGCGCCTGCAGCCCTGCACCACTACTGCAGCCCCTGCTGCCCCGCGCCGCTGTAAACCTCTACTTGGATTGCTTTGCTCCATCACGCCTGCATCGACACGCGCGTGATCCAAATACAAGTAAGTATTCAAGAGTAAGTTTTGAAGTTCCTATAATTCAAATATTTCTTCTTTTCTCGGGGACTTGAAAACCTCCCTTCTTCTACATCCCACCTTTCTTATAACGTGGGTTCGATTCTTGAAAAGCGGAATCGTGGGGATTCACGCAATTAACGAACTAAGAGCGTTCATAAGACTTCGGACTAAGAGCGTCCGTAAGCATCGATTTAACGAACTAAGAGCGTTCGTATGCTACGGACTAAGAGCGTTCGTGAGCATCTATTTTGACCATTCAAACATCATTGTTTCGGTCTAATCCAATTATTCTTGGAAATCGATTTCTTGGTAGCATAGCTCGGAAATCTTATTTATATTAGTTTTCGTGGAAGCATTGACTCCGAAACTAACTTGTTCTTGTTTCATCTTTTAGGATGTCAAACATGAACAAACTCGATTTTGTTCCATTGGATTATGCAGGCAAAAGGTACTTAATTTGGGTCACTGATGTCGAGATCCACCTTATTGCCCGTGATTTATTGCATACTATCCAAGAGCTTTGTCCTATAGAAACAGCTCCAGACCCTCAAACTGAGAAAGATAATTCCAAGGCACTTGCCTTCATGAAACGTCACATGGATAGTGACCTCCGATTTGAGTTCATAAATGAGGATAGCGCCATAAATCTTTGGCATGCGCTTCGCGAACGATATGGCAATGTTCGTGACTCCATACTTCCGAATACAGAAGCAGAATGGAAAGATCTTCGCTTCTCTGAATTTGACACTATCATGCAATTTTATTCGGAAGCTCTCAGCATCAGAGCAATGATGTGTCTCTGTGGAAAAACAATCACAGAAGACCAATTGATTGAGAAAACCCTCAATACCTTCCCCGTCTATGCTATGACGTCCTCTGACTTATTCCGGACTCATGTAAATGCAAGACGGATCACAAGTTTTCAACAGCTTATTGAAGCTATGGCCATTGCTGAAAGACATGGCAATGAACTTGTGAAAAGAGAATTTGATAGGCTTCAAGAGAGCCATCAAGAGCATCGTCCTATGGCTAGAGAAAGTCGTCATCGACGTCATGATCCATACGATCGAAATGCTCAAGAAGGTAATCGCTCAAGGCGACAATCACACGACCGTAGGAGGCGTGATTTTGAGGGACATAGGGTTGGAAACCATGGAGCCAACGTTGGCCATGGATATCACTTTCCAACGCCGCCAATCCTAGGGACTATGCACATTGCGCCAATGCGCCTCAATCAAGGGAGAATCCTCTTTATGGTGTCTATTTCTGATATGGAACGTCTGATCAATAGACCTGAATTTGCAATGTACCTACGAAGGTAGTCACATCATGGTGATCAAGACTTCGAGTTCACAAAGACTTTAAATCTGGCGATGAAGACAAAATGCCGCAGATTTTTATTTATAGTCTTTCATTTTTCCAAGAATTATGTAATGGCGATTATGCCTTAAATCAATAACATGACTTATTGTATTAACTTTTTCCCTCTAGGCGTACTCAAGAGTACTTGTGATGTCTAGGCAAGGTTTGATCTGAGAGAACGGTTTTAAAAGTGAGCAACGCTCCACCAAAATCTCGCCTTACCTTACCTAGTCACAACTAAATTGAAATTACCGAACGGATTGAGTGACTACGATTTGCCTACGGTTTGATTTTTATATTGGATTAGATTTTGGTCAAGAAACTTTGATGTAATCATTGGCTATTATTAATAAAGTATCGATTTATTTTATCTCATGTCATGGACATATTTTTCGAACTTTATTATTTAAAGGATGTAAGTACCAATGGTTTTCATGTGAGAATGGACAAGAGTTCCTTTGCATCACCTCTAATGACTACGGACATAAACGAGTCTTAGAGAAACTTATGTGTCGCTCTAGTGGGTTGTGTGCAACCACTATTCGAGTCATTGAATCCAACCATGTCATGAGAGATGATTTATGGGATTCTGACACATATAGGCTTTGGCACGACCGTTTGGGACACCCAGGTCGTGACATGATGATCCGTATATTAAAGACTTCACACGGACATCCCTTTTTCAGAACAAAAGGAAGTAAAACTCGAAATTTGGATCAATGAGGAGCACCTGCGCCTCACGGCGCCTTCCCCCTTCAAATCCGGCCACCACTAGCCGGCGCCGCCATCCCCCTGCGGCTCAAGGGTGGCTTTTGACGCCACCTCTGCTCCCCTGACTCCAATTTCTACTTCTAAAGTCAATTGTGACTTCATGGCTCAACCAAAATCCTCATTGGTTATTTCTAAAGCCCATTATTCGTTCTACAAAGCCTGCTCTTTAGCAAAGTTAGGATCGAGACCATCCTATGCAAAGGACACAAAAGAAAATATACCATTCTTACAAGGAATCCAAGGTGATATTTGTGGACCTATTCAACCATCATGCGGACCATTTCGATATTTTATGGTATTGGTTGATGCATCGACACGCTGGTCACATGTCATGCTATTGTCCACAAGGAACGCTGCATTTGCTAAACTCCTAGCACAAATAATTAAGTTAAGGGCTCACCACCCTGATCATCCTATTAAGTCTATAAGATTAGACAATGCTGGGGAGTTTACATCAAAGACTTTTGATGATTATTGCATGTCCATTGGGATTTATGTTGAACATCCTGTTCCTCATGTTCACACCCAAAATGGTCTCGCAGAAGCCGCCATTAAACGACTACAAATGGTCGCTAGGGCATTGGTAATGCGCACCAATCTCCCTATTTCTGCTTGGGGCTATGCAATATTGCATGCAGCTGTGCTTATTCGTCTGAGGCCCATTGCCACTCAACCCTTTTCTGCGTCCCAGATGGTGACTGGGTATGAGCCTAATGTCTCACATTTACGCATATTTGGGTGCGCAGTTTATGTGCCAATTGCGCCTCCACAGCGCACCAAAATGGGTCCTCAACGACGATTAGGCATTTATGTTGGATATAATTCTCCAACGATTATCCGCTACATAGAACCCTTGACAGGCGATCTCTTTACCGCTAGATTTGCGGATTGTCACTTCGATGAGACAGTCTTCCCGTCGTTAGGGGGAGATAAGAACATCAATGTTCAACAGGAACGACAGGATTTGTCGTGGTCTGTCCCCACTCTGTCTCATCTTGATCCCCGAACCGCACAGTCCGAAATTGAAGTGCGGAGAATTCTCGATCTTCAGAACGTAGTAGAATCGATGCCTGATGCGTTTTCTGATATCGCTAAAGTGACGAGATCACACATACCTGCTGCAAACGTGCCTGCAAGGATTGATGTCCCTAAAAGTAGAGGACATGACACCAACTCAAGAATGCATGAGCATGGCGCCAACGTCCCATCTCTCAATGATGGTGACGTTTTTGCTAGGCCCACGGCTCCTGCCAGGAAGAGCGGGAGGCCCATAGGTTCGATGGATTCTCGCCCAAGAAAGAAAGCGAGTTTGGCACAAAATAATCCATTAATCATCGATGTGAATAATCCATCTCATGAGAATATTCCGGATTATGGTTATGTCCAAGAGACATCATTGGGGGACGCTCCAATGTCAGAACCAACTCCAGAGAATAGAGAGATCTCCATAAATTACACTAGTGTACATGAGATGATGAATAGAAATTCTATGGCGATTGATGATGCATTTGCATATCATATTGCAAAAGGAATTATAGAATATGATGATATCGAACCTCGCTCTGTTGAAGAATGTTAACGAAGAGCAGATTGTCCTAAATGGAAAGATGCGATCCAGGTTGAATTGGATTCACTAACAAAGAGACAGGTATTTGGGCCTGTAACGCAGACACCCCCAAGTGTAAAGCCTGTTGGCCATAAATGGGTCTTTGTTAGAAAGCGTAATGAGAAAAATGAGGTGGTAAGATATAAAGTCTGCCTTGTGGCGCAAGGTTTCTCACAACGCCCCGGAATCGACTACGAGGAGACATATTCTCCCGTAATGGACGTTATAACGTTCCGCTACCTTGTCAGTTTGGTAGTTTCTGAAAAACTTGACATGCAGCTTATGGATGTGGTTACAGCATATCTCTATGGGGATCTAGATTCAGAGATATATATGAAGGTTCCAGATGGACTTCAATTACCCAAATCAAGTGGCTCTAAACCACGGAGCGCGTTTTCAATAAGATTAAAACGCTCACTATATGGATTAAAACAATCCGGACGGATGTGGTATAACCGTCTAAGTGACTACTTGATTGGGAAGGGATATATTAACAATGAAATATGCCCATGCATGTTCATTAAAAGAACAAGTTCTGGATTTGCAATCGTAGCAGTTTATGTTGATGACATGAACCTAATTGGAACTCTAGATGAGTTGAAGGAAACTGCTAAATACTTGAAATCCAAATTTGAGATGAAAGATCTTGGGAAAACACGGTTTTGTCTCGGTTTAAAACTCGAGCACCGTAGTGATGGGATTTTGATCCATCAGTCTGCATATACTCAGAAAATCCTAAGGCGCTTTAATGAAGATAAAGCAAAGCCTGTGAGTACTCCCATGATTGGTCGTAGTCTTGAGCCCGGAAAAGATCCGTTTCGTCCAAAGGATGAGGACGAAGAACCATTAGAGGCCGAAGTGCCCTATTTAAGTGCAATAGGCGCATTATTGTACTTAGCTCAATGCACAAGACCAGACATCTCTTTTGCAGTGAACTTGTTAGCTCGACATAGCTCTGCGCCAACACGCCGCCATTGGATTGGTGTAAAGACAATCTTTCGATACCTAGGAGGTACGATTGATATGGGCCTATTTTATCCCTACAGAGAGAAAAGGAATGACGGAAAGTTGGGATCGGACCCCAAAAGGCAAAACGCCCCCGTCCATAGAATGGCCGCCGGCCATGTTGCCGCCGCCGCTCTTGGTGGCTGGCGTCCCCTATCTCCCTCCATCAAAACGACAATGATGTTTTGATGGGATTTGCTGATGCAGGGTACCTCTCTGACCCTCACAAAGGTCGCTCCCAAACAGGTTATGTCTTTACCATGGGAAGCACTGCGATATCTTGGAGGTCTACGAAACAGACCCTTGTTGCTACTTCCTCGAATCATGCAGAGATTATTGCTCTACATGAAGCCATTCGTGAATGTATATGGCTAAGGTCTGTGATTCGACATATTCAAGGAAGTTGTGGTTTGAAGTCTACCACAGATGAACCTACATGCATTTATGAGGATAATGCAGCTTGTATTGAACAAATGAAGTTAGGTTTCATCAAAGGCGACAACACCAAGCATATATCGCCTAAGTTCTTTTATAATCAGCAACAACAATCACTTCTAAAGATTGAAGTGAATCAAATCCGATCAGAGGATAATGTAGCGGACTTATTCACTAAGTCGTTACCTAAATCCACCTTCGAGAAACATGTGAAGAGCATCGGATTGAGAAAGTTATCCGAACTCCCACGATTGTAGCAATCAGGGGGAGATATCGACATCAGGGGGAGTTATGATGTCTACATGTTCAATCTCGAAGAGTGAAGGACGTGTTGTGCTCTTTTTGTCCTTCGACCAGGGTTATTTTTATCCCACAGGGTTTTTGTTACCTGGCAAGGTTTTTAACGAGGCAACGGATGAAGCGTCACCACCAAGTTTGAAGCGGCACAAGGGGGAGTGTTGAAGGAATACCGATTTAGTGTGCCTTATCAAACTAGGAGTAGCAATAGGAGAGAAGGTTCTAGATTTCCCAATCCTACACGGATTGGTATTCCTTGTAACATTAGAACTAGCACTTTGTAATCCCTATATATAGGGCTCCTATTCTCAATAATAATACACATCTCTCTCTACAATTCTCTCTCGAATCTATTTTACTTAAACAAATATGGCTATTTTGAGATGTAAACTAGATAGTTAGCTAATTTAGTAAACATAATGTCCTCTGCATTGTACTTTCTTCTTTTCATAAAAGTATGTTCCTTATAGATAACTGGACAGAATGTAGGAACAGGCTTCACATCGTCAACCACAAATGGTTGGGAAAAGGCTATGTGGCAGTTGATTGATATGAAATTTCCACTATCCTTATAAATAATTAGAACTATATTAACCAATGCAAAAACTAGAAAATGAATAGCCTAGTAAAATTACCTCCGATTCAAATGTTATAGCATCCCCTTGCTCAGTACAACATTTCCTGTTCTGCATGTTGTCCAGATAATTGAGCGTCTCCAAGCCTTCTACATGAAGTTCACTTTACAGTGGACACCAGCACTACTTTAAATACCATCCAGAAATGAACTTATGTTATAATGAAAATGGCTTGGAAGTTGAGAGACAGGCAAAAAATAACTGAAGTTCCTGGTGGTAGAATATTGACTGAAGTTCTTCTGTAGTTCTGTGAGCTCTCATATCTTATCAAAAAGATCCATCAATACTTTGTACGTCAGGTCACATCTATCATTATTTTAAATTTACATTTCAATATTAGTTGCGTCTTTTGGGAAATACTTATTATCGCTACTCGTTTAATTTTGGAAATACTTGAAACTTCTCTCTTGTTTACAGAGAGATCGAATATATTAATTATTAACAGATGGCCAATATGGCTTTATCTGCAACGGACCTCTTAATTGGAAAAATTGTGGCAATTCTTGAGAACGAAGGAACGACCATAGCCAGTATTTGGGATGAAGTTGATAAGACTAAGCAGGAGTTTTTAAGCATGTTGTTCAAGTAAATCCAGAATATGTGTCTGGCCCAAACTCTAGGTTACTTAACCTAGTTGTAATAGGGTTTTGAATTAAAGATATTCTCAGAGATATTCATAGATATCCGATTAATTGTACGATTATCTTTCCTTGTACAACTCTGATTCTATGTTTTACAATCCTCTATATAAAGAGGCCCCTATATAAAGAGGCCCCTGAAAGTGTCGTGCAATTCTCTCTCAATTTCAGTTTTCCTTAAACACGTTATCAGCACGAGCCCTAACCTTAGTTTCAAGAAGCTAAAAACCCAAAATCCTTTTTCTGGTTTGCTGCCATTCGCCGTGCACCTCTCCTGCGTGCCCGTGCGCCTGTTCCTGTTGCAAGCCTCTGCCGCTACTAACCTATGCACAAGTTTAGTCGCTTGCCCTTGCAGTACCACATCCACCTAGCACCGGCTTCGTCAACTGCCTTGACCAGGATTGCAAACCAGTTGCAATCCTAACTTAGGATCGATAGCACATCTCTACAGCCCAACGTTGCAAGCCAGCACGCATGCTAGCAGCACACCGCACCTGCCACGCACGCCCACAAAGCCTGCCCAGTGCGCAACCTGCCAGCAGCAGCCCTTCGCGCCTCTCGTCTGCTAGTTTCAGCAACTAGGATTGATAGCAGTTTGCAATCCTATAACATGGATCGAAACCACGCTGTAATCCTACAAATCGGTTCGCCTACACTAGAACTAAAGTTCATCTTCAATCCTACAGGTTTGATTCACTGAAGCTCGTCTGCAATCTTACAACGAGGATCGAATACGCTCTGCAATCCTAAGAGGTATGGTTTACTAAAAGTTCCCCTTTTTGAAGTTTTTATTCTTTTTCTCTTCTTTTTCTCGGGGACTTGCAACCTCCCTTCTTCTACCCCCCTTTCCCTTTCTTCTTCATAGGGGAGACCAAAAGCCGAACTGTGGGGGTTCGTGCTCACTCCAAGCTTGGAGCTTGTAGAGTCCTCCAAACTTAGAGTTTGTTGAGAAGTTATGATCGACCAAAGACACATCATTGTTTCGATCTAATCCAATTCCTCTTGGAATCGGATTTCTTGGAAACGACTACGCTCAGAAATCTTATTGTTTTCGTGGTAGCCTTTTTCGCTCCGAAAATAACCTCGCTCTGAAAATAACCCTAATTTCTTATTCTCTTTCAGGATGAGTAACCTGAACAAACTGGACTTCGTTCCACTGGGAACAACTGGCTCTAGATATCACAAGTGGGTTCGTGATGTCCACCAGCATCTCAAGGCCAATGGAATCTTGGATACGATTCCGAGCCTAGCCAGGACGTGCTAACTGTTGAGCAAGCTCAAACTTTGGAAACAAATAGAGCAGCCTTGGTGGCAAATAAGGCGAAAGTTGTCATCCTAATGACTCGTCATATGGATGATTCACTCCAGCACGAGTACATGAATGAAGAAGACCGCAGAAGGCTGTGGGTCTCACTCGATGAAAGATTTGGCAACGTCCGTAACTCCCTGCTTCCTGACCTAGAAGTGAGATGACATAGCCTCCGCTTCTGTGATTTCAAGTCAGTTCTTGACTACAACTCGGAAGCACTTCGCATTAAATCCTTAATGGAATTCTGTGGTAAAGAGATCACAGATGCGATGTTGATTGAGAATGCTCTCTCTACCTTCCCCGTCTCTGCATTGATGGTTGCTAAGAACTATCGAATCGATGTTACTGCTGGACGGATCACAAGGTTTCATCACTACTAAAAAGAATTTCTTTTGTGACGGCAAATTGGGCTTTTGCGACGGAAAAAACTTTTTGCGACGGAAAATTGAGCCTTTTGCGACGGAAATGTTGGCGTTGCAATAGGTGGCGTCACAAGATCCATTTGCGACGGTAAAATGCCGTCGCAAAAAGTATTTGCGACGGAAAACTGTTGCCGTCGCAGTGTCTAAACTATTTGCGACGGATACTTTGCCGTCGCAAAAAGATATTTCATTTTAAAAAAAAATTGGGGTGACTTTGTTGCGACAGATACTTTGCCGTCGCAAAAGAATATTTCATTTATAAAAAAAAAAAAAAAAAAAAAGTGTGAATTGCACACCAAAGCTAGTACCATCTGCAGCAAGTCATCCATTTCTTGCCTATCCAATTGCTTTTCATACACCAACTCTTTAATTACAGCCAAAGATCAGTAAAATGTCGCTTGCCTCAAAAAAAGAAGAAGCTACCAGTACACAAACATAACACAGTGACATTCTTCAATCATTTCTCTTCCCAAATAAGCCCATAGTTCCACCAAATCTTCAAAAACACAGCAAACAGATTCCAGCAGGACCCATCACGGCTTTTGAACATAGTCCCAAGTCTTTTGCAACATATGATGGCAGGGGGACATAAATACATAATAGCATTTCCAGTAGTGCCTTCCCACAATTCAGATGGGTATCCGTCTATATAATCATACATAGGACACACAAAAATAATCAGAGGTAACATTATTTATCACCAATAGCATTGGAAAGAGTAATTTTCAATATATAAACAACACAAAGCAGTATATGATCATTATATGGTGAAAATAAATACATATTGGTCGGTAAGTCTCAAATATCACATCTATCATCAGAAAAGGTTTCACCAACGTATTTGATCATTATATGGTGAAAATAAATGAAGATTACGGCCAATCGCTTACCAGTAGAAGAAAGGCTGGCTGCTCTCACTTTCAAATCATAAATCGTAGTTCATGTGTAAATTGTGTCCATACTGATGGTGTGGATCAATCTGTAGAGCACATCAAGAAGTAAATGGCTTAATATTAGATCATGCATATTTTATATTGCAAGGAATATAGGTTTGCAAAAGAAATATATGGGCTTATTAAAGGTCATAGATAAAGTGTGAACTTACAGCTTCAAGCCAATGTTGAAGAATTAACTTTGTGTGCTTTCTCATCCTCCAACACCATGTGTGGGCTTATTCCGAAAAGAAAGCATTGATCAGAATGTTCTGATCAGAATGCATAGAAAACACTGGTTTGTTGTCACTTTCGAATTGAAGTTAAGTTTCAGGGCATGCTTTGCATCTCTAATCTAACTTACTGAAGATCGAGGACAGAAAACAAGTGTAAAGGTTCTCAAATCAATTGTTTGTAACAATAAGCTGCAAGTTTTGAGAAAATTTCAGAAAACTGGTAACAAGCAATAAAATTTCACCAACAATTAGTCTTTCAGTCATTTCAAGCAAAACTTTCCAGATTTGAAGTAGACATGCGAAGCTACTATTTTGCAAAGTTTCATGCTAATCGAAGTTCAAATGGAGGGTCAAACAAGAATCTAAAATGGACAGAAACGCTAATTCTGCAGAAATCCTGAAACAGTGTAGTAACTTCAAAATAGCACAAGTATCTCATTTTAACTCCGTTTTTCTTGAAACTAAGCTCAAAATGATCATTTAAGAGTCTATTTTAAGCTGTTAAAAACTGAGAGTAAAACAAGAAGTATAGGTTTTTCAAAAATCATGGAATAGCCCACTGGTTCAGCTTGGGTGTTGTCTTTGAGGCATAACATCAAACACTTGGAGTGCAGTAATTGAACTTTGGTCTTTTCCAGTCCTATCCATCCTCATGGGTTTACCAAAACGTAATAATCAAAAGTGCATTCCATTACAACCTTGAATAGCTTTAAGAACTGGAATTTAACAGAAAGTAGAAGTTCTTACCGAAAGGAAAGAAAATTTCTGGTATTGAAGCAAAACTATCATAACTTTTCTGGTACACAAAACTAGGTAGGGGGTGCAGATTACATAGTTTCCTAGATTAAAACAATGATCAAAGTAGTGCAAAATATGGCCAAAAATTGAAAGCGACGTCAAGAGTTTCTTACCTTTTGGGAGTTGTGGAGTCTCGAGCTTGCTTAGTATGGTGGACAATGGAGAGGATTTTTTAGCTCTGAGGATGGTCTATTTGTAATGTAAATACAGTAAAGAACTAGAGTTTTAGGAACTGCATAGCTGATGGATCTACATATCCAATTATCCAGTAAAGAAAGCACCTCCAAATAATGAGATAGGACAATCAATGTCTTGAATTGCTCCTCCATTTGCCGATATGGGAAGACAGAAATAAAGGAGGGGATTAGTTGATCAAAACTCTCAAACTTTTGGTGAACTCAATAGACCAAATTTTTTTTTTTTTTTTTTTGCATCAGATCTCATCTCTCATGGGAGAATGACAATTTACTGCAACTTAATAAGAAAAACGAGTTCAACATGTAAACCCAATAAGAACAAATTAAATTCAGTGTGATCTCAGCAAGAACATTCTTTTTTAATTCACTTCATTTCCCCCTGACAAACTACAAAGCATGTAATGTACCAATAGGGGTAGCAAAGCTTCAAACTTAAAGTTCCACTTCGACCCCTGAAGCACCTTGAACAATTTTCAGTTCTTTCAACCAAATATAATTGTTCATGGAAACAATTAAATTGTAAATCGGTAGAGAATAAAAGAAAAATACCACTCTTTCTGGAATTAGGAAGAGACAAAGGCTGGATCGAGAGTGGGAATTGCCATCAGTGCCTACACATTAACATACACAAAACTTTAAACACATTTCTTATTCCACCACTTAATCAACAACAATCTAAATCAAAAGTCGAGAGCTTTTCATGATTGAAATGCAAACCTTAACCAGAATACGAGCAACTATTTATGCATGGCCAAGAAGTAGAACTCCATAGCTACAGATCAATGTATGCTATTCACATGGAACTGAGAGGTACTGATACATAAATAGACGGCTTACCACCCAATCTATTAGAGCTCTTTTATCAATTCATCTGGTTTGTGCTACGTCAATCAGCATAAATTCAACTTCTACCTCTTTCTCAATCATGAACCTCATGAGGTCCTCCTCCTCAACGTACCTACTCAAATGCAGGTAAAGTATATAACTTAGAACCAGGATCATATATGAAAAGGTCACCAGAATATCATTAAATACAAGCATAATTAAGGTAAATTTCTCACCAGCAGCAGTTGCATCCATCTCACTGGCAATCTCTATTCTGTTCACCCCATTCATAGTCCAACTCAGTATAGGAGAAGGTGGACAGCCCTGCAGAACTAGAAAAAGCATCCACCAATACCTCCATGGTCCTAGCTGAAACCTCATCTAGCTTCATCTTCAGAAGCTTCCCAATATCAGTGTAACAATTTGAGTGCTCACACGTTCTGGCTCAAAGTACACCAAAAAATTACAGGAACAAACCATCACAACAAAGCACAAAAGCCAAACAGAAACTAGTCAAAGCCAAAAACTCTATTCCTAAACCCTAAATCACCTGATAGAGATGAAGAAGGCAGAGATTCGCACCGAGATTGTAGATTTGTGACGAAACCTAAAAATTGAAAATAGAATTCACTTAATTCAATCAATTAAAACCAATTAATCAATGAATCGAATCAAATAGAAACAAACCTTGCTCGTAGACGTAGCTCAAATGGATCATCATTTAGGTCGTCCAATCACCACCGTGGTCTCCTCCGCCTCCTCTTTTGAAATTTGCGTTGACCTCAAAGTACTTCGACGCTGTGTTCTTAAGCAAGTGTAGCAACCCTAAAACAAATAGAGTGACTATCAATTGAAGGACCCAGTTCAGATCCAAGCTCACTCCGACGACATGCATGTATCGCCTTTCCCAATTTGCTGTCAATTAAACAATAGAAGCTCAAATTAAACCCGAACCTGAGATCTCACCATGTGACATGATTTACCTAAGCAAATGAGGCTGATTGAATTGACAAAGGAGAAAGAGAGCGCCAATGTATTCCGATATGAGATTTTTTGAACTCTGATCTACGGGAGAGCAGATGAAGAGCAAGCAGAGGAGGTTTTGGTGATGGAGAAGGACACAAAAGAGAGAGAGAGAGAGAGAGAGAGAGAGAGAGAGAGAGAGAGAGAGAGAGAGAGAGAGAGAGAGAGAGAGAGAGAGGAAGAATCGTATTAGAACTGTGGAGAAGTGAGTGTGGGATTTTCTCTACTTTTTTTTGGTTTTAAGAAACTCGTCGAACTCATTAAATCATGCGACGGCAATACAAATCCCGTTGCAAAAAATTGTAAGCGTACTACGGAAAGATAACCGTGGCAGATACCGTTGCAAATCATGGCTTTTGCGACGGAAAGTCATGCCGTGGAATTTTCGAAGCAATTGCAATTGTTTTTAGTAGTGCATGAGCTCAATGGAGCTATGAATGTCGCTGAAAATCATGACAACATCCTTGTGAAGAACTATAATTCGAGATCCGTGGAAACAGAGCATATTCCGAAATCCAATTATAGTCGGGCCCCTAAGAGAGGGCGCCAAGAGCGAAACCCTAATCTTAGGGATACTTCTGGACGTTCTGGTCCATATAATCGCTCTACTTGGGAAGGTAACCGCCAAAATAGGCGAAGACAGAACTGAAGAGGTCAACGTGGAAAGAGAGAGGGAGGCAACGCCCCTGGCCATGTTAGTGGCGCCACCAACACTAAGAGCCATCTAAATGACATTTTCAAAGCGCCTCAATCAATGGTGTTTAAGCAAAGAGATGTATGTTCTCGATGTGGAGTATCCGGTCATTTGGTTGCTTGCAATACTTAACCTTTACAAGACCTGACATTGCATATAGTGTCAATACTGTGTGTCAGTTCTTACATAATCCTACATATGTTCATCTCAATGCTGCTAAACGTATACGTACTTAGATATGTCAAAGGTACTATGCATCATGGCATTTTGTTCAGAAAACAATCATCTACTGTGCCTATGTGTCTACAAGCCTCCTGTGATGCTGATTGGGCAGGGGATCCAAATGATAGAAAATCCACAACCGGCTTTGTTATTCTCCTTAATAACTCTCCAGTCTCATGGTGCAGTAAGAAACAAACTGCTGTCTCCAGGTCTTCCACAGAGGCCGAGTATCGAAGCATGGCTGATACAACATCAGAATTACAATGGCTCAAACACTTACTTACAGATTTACACATTCATCTCTCTCAAGTACCTACATTGCATTGTGGCAACATATCTGCCTTAGCACTTGCTTCTAATCCAGTCCATCATTCCAAGATGAAACACGTTGAAGTTGATGTTCACTTTACTAGATACAAAGTCCAGGATGGCTCTATCACTCAAGAACAACCTGCAGATATTTTTACTAAAGGCCTCTGTTCTCCTCAACATTCATACTTGTGCAGCAGCTTGATGGTTGTTTCACCACCCATCCAGCTGAAAGGGGGGGGGGGGGGTTAGTGTAAATAAAGTAGCTTAGGCAGTAAGAACAGTTAGTTAGAATGGTTGTTAGCTATTTTCCAGATGAGTGACAAGTGTCACATTTCTGTACGTTAAATTAGGTCTCTCTCTTACTATAAATACCTACATAGCTGTAATAATTTCATTACGTCCAAAAACCAATATAACAGAAATCTGTTTTGAGATAATTTTCTCTCTACTCTTCATTTCCTTCATGCTTGCTTTCACGTTCTACATCTGCCATTTCTTTAAAAAGCTGCATCATTTCAATATTAGTTTAGTCTTTTCGGAATACTTATTATCATTACTCAGCTTAATTAGCTTTGGAAATACGTTTTTCTCTCTTTTAAACAGAGAGATCGAGTATACGGACTGAAGGCCAAGATGGCCTCATCTGCAACAGACCTCTTAATTGGAAAAATTGTGACAATTCTTGAGAACGAAGGAACAACCATAGCCAGTGTTCGTGATGGAGTTTGATAGCATTAAGGAGGAGCTTCAAAGCATGAAAGCTTTCTTTCAGTATCTTCTTTCTTTTCTTTCTCTCTGTAATCAAGTGGCACCCAACTACCCATTGATCAATCTTTCTTTCTATAATCAAATGGTACCCAACTACGATCTTCTTTACTCTTCTCTTTGCATGTTTATGTAATCAAGTGGTACCCGACTATTCTTCCCAAATTGTTGATCAATCAAAGCCTAGATCAATCAAAATCTACTTGATTCTGAGCTTTATGTTCTACACCTTCGCGAATTCCAGATCTCAGATTGCTATTCTAGCAAATCCTACCCATAACATACCACCCACCATCTTCAAATCCCGCCACCACTAAAACAAATACCTTCTCATCGTTTTGTTTCCATCTTGTTTCATTAGAAACAGAACAAAAGCTTAGAAGCCCAGAAATATATAAAGGAAATAAGATCAGATCTAGGAAGGAAATAAGATATGTTCTCTCTGATTTTATACATAATTGGGTAAATAGAGAGACAAGAAGGATTCATGAAAGTTTTTCATGATGAGTTGCTTTGGTCTGGGTAGGATGAGAGAGAGAGAGAGAGAGAGAGAGAGAGAGAGAGAGAGATGTAGTTCAGATGTAGTTCGACTATTCAAAAAACAAAAACATAAAAGATGTAGTTCGAAAAAAATAAAAAATAAAAGACAGAGAGAGTTGACCGTCAAATTTGACGGATTCAAATTTACTCACCACTATTTCTTAGAGGGTGGTTCTAGTTGGACCTCCAAATTTGCTATTTGGACCCTCCATACTTAATACACCTCTAATTTACTTTTTAGAATACTTGAAAATCTAAGTAGACCTCCTTATTTTTACCAAAACGCCCTTGAACATGAGATACAACAATGGGGCCATGACCACTTACCCAATTTCAGCTTAAAAAATTGCCCACTTACTCCACTAAGAGTTTTTTAACCCCATTTACCCAATCTAACATCTATTGACAGTTTTGCCCCTAATAATTAAATTGAAACTCATCGATCTCTCTCCTCTCAGACTCTCTCTCATCCCAGACTCTCTCTCTCTCTCTCTCTCTCTCTCTCTCTCTTAGTTCATTGCAGGAACTTCGTCGACACCCTCAGATTACGTCCTCTGCCACCAAGTCTGATTACTTCCTCTTCTTTATCTTTCTCCGTCGTCCCTCTGCCCTCAATCTCCGATCGGCGGTTTGCTGGATCAGTTGTTGTCGCAGTCGACCTTAATTGCATCTCCGATCCTGAGCACCACCACCACACGAAGAAGACGCAAGAAGAAGAGGATCGTCACAATTGCAGCCTCTACAAGCCCTGGAGTTCAGGTCTGGGTTTTGTTCCGGGTCGGGACTCGCACCGGCGTCGTCTGCCAAAGCTCACGGAGGCCACTCTAGTCTCGATCCGGCCAGTCTTTCAACCTCGTTGCCCAAAAGTCGTTCTTTCCGACCTCGCTTCTTGATTTCCGTCGCTGACCAATTCAATGTCTGCACATTTTCTTTTTTTTCTTTTTTGGTCTGAGATCGATGACGTCTACACCATTCCTTTTTTTTTTTTTTGGGCAGACCACATGCCACAAGTTGTCTAGTATGAGAAAATGTGCAGAAAAAATGTTTTAATTTCAGTTATGTACTAGAATAGCATCTGTTTGGTAGATTTTGTAGATTGGTGACTGCATGTACTAATATTTAACTGTTGTAATCGTCGTGTTGCAAGTTTATTGGGGGGCAATAATAAGATTAATGGGGGGCAATAAAATGTTTATTGGTGCAATAATAAGATTATTTATTTGGATAAACCTCCTAAAACTTTCAAAATTAAAAACGTCTTCATTTTTCACTAATTATTGATCCCCAATAAACTTGTTATTGGGGGGCAATAACTTTTTTATTGTGGGGCAATAATATGATTACTGGGTATTATTGGGGGGTAATAAAATCAGACGCCGGAATCCGGTCACCAGTCCGGTAGCCGGATTAGGGATTACGGTGATCGGTTGCCGGATTCCGGTCACCCGTCGCCCGAGTCCGGTCACCGGAGTCCGGCAATGTCTCCGATGACTTCTCTCTCTAAGTGACAAAGAAGGAGAGGGCAAAATTGTCCCAAAAATAAATAAAAAGGAATAAAAAAAATACTTAATTGGGTATTAGGGAAATGATCTCTTAGAGTGTTTGGGTAAGTGGGCAATCTCTTAGAGTGTTTGGGTAAGTGGGGTTAATTAGCCCCAAAATTGGGTAAATGATCATTTCTCCATACAACAATCTGTTACTGTATTTTTTATCTCTATCTTCAACCACGAGAAGAAGAATGAATCAAAATTACATGATGTTGCTCTTTTATAAGTAGGTCTCTCGTCCACCAAAATTAATCAAAGGGTTGGTTCTCGATCTTGATTTGTTGTTGGAATCCCTTTGAATTTGTTAAAAGAAGAATTTCAAGGTTTTGGGTTGGAAAATCGAGTAATAACTATATCATAATATTTAATTAATTTAGTTTCCAAATCAGTGTTTTGAATTTACTTTTGTATTAAATGATAGGTCATGTATAGAAATTATTATTTTTACTTAATTTTTTTAGGTAAATTATAAAACTATATAGGCAATATAAGGAAATTTCGGGAAAAAAAAAACAATTTAATTGAATGTTATATTTGGATGGAGGAGGTAAGAAGAGTATTTATTTATTTTTCCATTTTTCTCTCTTTGTCCTTATTTGTCTTTTCACATAACTTGACAAAGTCTATTAATAATTGAAAAAAATTTGAGGTCCAAATATCAAATTTGGAGGTCCAACTAGAACCACCCTTTCTTAGAAGATGTTACCACCATTCAATGAAAAGTTGTCATGTATGATAACCCATAATTATGGGCTAATTATGGTTAACTTAATGAATTATCAGGAAAGAAAAAAAAAGAATTTAATGGTAATAAAACTAATATACATAACTATTTGATTATTCATTTTTTTTTTTGAAAGGATTTGATGTTATTAGATATCAAAGTCATGAAAACTGGCCAGAGTCTAACAGAACTTACATAAGAAGATCCGGAATTTAACCGGGCGTCCTATCTAAGTCACACCTAAACTCATTAAAACTAAAATGGACGCTCGCTGAAACAACAAAAGTAATCTCACTTCCTAAGGCAAAATCAATTCATCTAGTCTAATCTGCCAGCAATCAATTGTGGTACACATATCAACTAGAAACATCTTAGAAAGTATACAGAAATTACTCCCACTTGAGAAGGCTTGATGTTTAGAACGTCTTGAAATTTTGTACCTTAAGCAAGCACTTTCTCTTTCCCCTTAGGGTTAGAGTTGGTACTTGTTTCAGGCTCATCAGCAGCTAACAACCTCAGCATCAGGTTGGTCTTTTTGCTCTTTGTCTTTTCTTGTTCTCCATCCTTCTTTCTTCCTTTTCCTGCTGTTCCATATGGCAGCTTGTTCACACTTCCAACAGGACGTCCTCTCTTTCTCTTAGGTTGATCATTGTTGTTCGAAGGTCCCTCCAACAAGCCCATAGTCACTGCATCCAAATTTTTCTTTCCAATAGCAAGACTTAAACGCAACTTTTTCGGAGAGATAATTACCTCATCATTTTCCCTACTACGGCGTTGTCCTATGATTGGATCTTCATTGAGTCTTGGTTCACTCAATTCTCTAATCTGCACTTGTCTTCGATGTTGACGCATGGCCATCACAAATTGAGGCAGGATAGCTTCGGGTATGCTATTAGGTATTTGAGCCTTGAAAATCAGAGTTTGATTGTTTACCGTTACCCTAGTGACATTAGGGTTTTCCTGTCCCAGTAACACGGCTAAAGCCGTGGGCTGCTCCACCGTGCCAACAGGTATGTCACGGTCTTCCTCCAGATCCGGCCTTGAACAAGGGAGGCCAACATGGGTAACGAGGCCGCAGGTGCCACACCTGCCAAATAGCTTGTCATATCGAAATTGCACCATGAACTGGACTTCATCTTCCACCCTGAATCGTCGACGAAACAGGAGAGGTTTGACATAATCGATCTCAACCCTGATGCGCAAAACTCGAGTCCGAAAGGCCGAGCGATCAAATTCCATGAACTCGCCTAGTGTACTCCCAATCAGTCGCATAATACGTTCAGATCTGAAGGCCGGTGGCACTCCCTGCAGTGTCATCCAATAGGATGATTTCTTCAGTGGTATCTCCCTTGCCTTGTAGTTTCTATTTGATTATTCATGTTTAGATGCCTTGTAGTTTCTTTTTCCTCTTTTTTTTTTTTTCCAGAATAAGATGCCTATAGTTTCTAAGTTTATTTTATATGAGATCTTTTATTTCTTACAAAAGCAAAAGCCAAGCATTAATTAAGTTTAAAGACCATTAGAGAATTATTCATGTTTAGATGCCTTGTAGTTTCTTTTTGCTTTTTTTTTTTTTTTTGAGATAAGATGCCTGTAGTTTCTAAGTTTATTTTATATATATGAGATCTTTTATTTCTTACAAAAGCAAAAGCCAAGCATTAATTAAGTTTAAAGACCATTAGAGAATTATTTTTTAACGGCATAAACTCACGGTCACTCATTCACTATTGGAGTCATTTCCCACCCAAGGAGAAAAAGATAAACTCAACCTCACTCATTCTCCCAAGTGATTCATCTAAGTTAGCCAATCCCTAGAAAAGCAGAACCTCAGACTCTGCTATATAAATCAGAAACTAAAAGAGAGTTTCGCTCGCTTGAGCAATCCTCTTTGGGTATTACTTTGATCATTGCTCCTGTACTACACTTCTCAAATTTGTAAAAACACAGAAAGAAAAGAAAGTATTGCCTTACTTTCTTGTGTTTTTAGTAAAAGTCTGTAACAAGTCGTAAGCAAAAGATCAAGACAAATAAGGTATGTACACAATAATTTAATTTTTTTTTATGTTTAAATTATAGCATGATAGCAGTATTTAGAAATCTAATTAACGGTTCGTGTTTTGTATATTAACACTAGAAAGTAGAAACCTATTTGTTGGTTAATTTGGGTTTGCATGTTATTTTTTAATTACTACAATGGCTTAACACTAGAAAGTAGAAATCAATGCCATTTCAATTTTCCAATATCTGACCAAGTATTAGCAATTCAAAAAATTAAAGTAATCCTACAATGGCTTGAATTCGAATATGAAGCTAGTGAATTTGGCATACCTAGAATCAGTCTCGTCGGCGTAGCTGTTCAGGCCGACTCCGGCGTCGGTGGAAGCGCAACGACCGAGGAGCATCACTACCTCTGGCCGGAGAAGAAATCGGTGACAGCTGATTTTTAGGATATTATCATTTTTTTTTATCAAGCGAAATTTTATTTTAATAAACTGTAATTACAAACTGATCGCACTCATAGCACACAACAAGAGATTATAATCAAGGACAAGCAACAATGGACTAACACTATGCATACTCACTTTAAATAGGAGAGCCTGACATGTCAATGAATCCAACAACGAATGCTGAATTGAACAGCTAATCGAGCTAAATTGACCAAAGTAAGTAGCAATAATCGGGACAGAATATGTCCACAATAGATCGATAACTATTAGGTGAGCCATCTCAGGATCTCCCAAAATAGTAATTAGACCTCCAACAATTTTTAAAAGTTTTTAAATCTAACTTTACTCTTCTAAAAAATTGAACAAAATGCAAAAATAAAAAAGATGAAATAAAACGTGCACCTTCTCTTCTCCTTCGTCCCCTCTCACTCATTCTCTTGGAGCTATATATAAGGATTATTGGGTGATTAAGGTAGAATGTTAAATATCACAAATATAGAAGAAAGGACAAAAAACATAGAGAAGAAAAACCATGAAACTAATGAATGTGAAAACGATTTTTATTGCCTATTCTTTTTGTTTCTGGGTTAGCTTAATTGCTTCGCTTAATGTGACATCAATTATAATCTTGGTTTCTTTTCATACAGCTGTTTTTTTTTTTTTTTGCTAGTGTTAGTGATGAGAAAAGAGAAATAACTAGGATATGTGTATTGGGAAAAAAAATTGTGTGGAGACAAAAAATGACAAGATTGGAAGTTTTGTGCATATTTTAGAAAGGGATGTCCAAATGTCAATTTAAAAAGTATTAATAGAAGTTCCCATTGATGTTCTGATGAGAGATGTCTCTAGCAAGTCATAAGCAAAACGTTTATCTGTCTATCAAATTTCATTTGCTCTTGTTGTTCCTTAATAATTTTTCTTTTTTCTTTTTTTGAGTTACTTAACATGCTCTTGTATTGCAACAACAAAGTTTATGAACACTAAAAGTTAAATGTTGGGGATGTTTAAGAATAAAAGATTCGAGAGAGATTGATGAGAGAATTGTGTATTCAATATTGAGAATAGGAGCCCTATATATAGGGATTACAATGTACATGTTCTAATGTTACAAGGAAAACGTACTATTCCGAATAGGACTAGGAATTCTAGAACATTCTCTCCTATTACAAATATGAAACTTATCCTAGTTTGATTAGGCACACAAAGTCGATTTCCTTCAACACTCCCCCTTGTGCCGCTCAAACTTGGTGGTGACGCTTCATCCATTGCCTCGTTAAAAACCTTGCTCGAGTGGAAAACCATGTGGGACAAAAACAAGCTCGAGGAGGAGAAAAAGAGTACAACACGTCCTTCACTCTTCGAGATCGAATATGTAGACATCATAACTCCCCCTGATGTCGATATCTCCCCCTGATTGCTACAATCATGGGAGTTTGGATAACTTTCTCAATCCGATGCTCTTCACATGTTTCTCGAAGGTGGATTTAGGTAATGACTTAGTGAATAAGTCCGCTACATTAACTTCTGATCGGATTTGATTCACTTCAATCTTTAGAAGAAATTGTTGTTGCTGATTATAAAAGAATTTAGGCGATATATACTTGGTGTTGTCGCCCTTGATGAAACCTAACTTCATTTGCTCAATACAAGCTACATTGTCCTCATAGATGCATGTAGGTTCATACGTGGTAGACTTCAAACCACAACTTCCTCGAATATGTCTAATTACAGACCTTAGCCATATACGTACATTCACGCACGGCTTCATGTAGAGCAATAATCTCTGCATGATTTGAGGAAGTAGAAACAAGGGTCTGTTTTGTAGACCTCCAAGATATCGCAGTGCTTCCCATGGTAAAGACATAACCCGTTTGAGAGCGACATTTGTGAGGGTCAGAGAGGTACCCTGCATCAGCAAAACCCATCAAAACACCATTGTCGTTTTGATGGAGAGAAGTAGGGGGACGCCGGCCACCATGGACGGCGGCGTTTTGCCTCTTGGGGTCCGATCCCAAATTTCCGTCATTCCTTTTCTCTCTGTAGGGATAAAATAGGCCCATATCAATCGTACCTCTTAGGTATCGAAAGATTGTCTTTACACCAATCCAATGGCGGCGTGTTGGCGCAGAGCTATGTCGAGCTAACAAGTTCACTGCGAATGAGATGTCCGGTCTTGTGCATTGAGCTAAGTACAATAATGCGCCTATTGCACTTAAATAGGGCACTTCCTCCTCTAATAATTCTTTGTCCTCATCCTTTGGACGAAACGGATCTTTTCCGGGCTCAAGACTACGGCCGATCATGGGAGTACTCACAGGCTTTGCTTTATCTTCATTAAAGCGCCTTAGGATTTTCTAAGTATATGCAGACTAATGGATCAAAATCCCATCACTATGGTGCTCGAGTTCTAAACCGAGACAAAACCGTGTTTTCCCAAGATCTTTCATCTCAAATTTGGATTTCAAGTATTTAGCAGTTTCCTTTAACTCATCTAGAGTTCCAATTAGGTTCATGTCATCGACATAAACTGCTACAATTGCAAATCCGGAACTTGTCCTTTTTATAAACAGGCATGGGCATATTTCATTGTTGACATATCTCTTCCCAATCAAGTAGTCACTTAGACGGTTATACCACATCCGTCCGGATTGTAAGTTTCAATCCATATAGTGAGCGTTTCAATCTTATTGAAAACGTGCTCCGTGGTTTAGAGCCATTTGACTTGGGTAATTGAAGTCCATCTGGAACCTTCATATATATCTCTGAATCTAGATCCCCATAGAGATATGCTGTAACCACATCCATAAGCTACATGTCAAGTTTTTCAGAAACTACCAAATTGACAAGGTAGCGGAACACGTTATAACGTCCATTACGGGAGAATACGTCTCCTCGTAGTCGATTCCAGGGTGTTGAGAGAATCCTTGCGCCACGAGGTGGGCTTTATATCTAACCACCTCATTTTTCTCATTACGCTTTCTAACAAAGACCTATTTATGGCCAACAGGTTTTACATCTGGGGGTGTCTGCGTTATAGGCCCAAATACCTGTCTCTTTGCTAGTGAACCTAATTCAGCCTGGATCGCATCTTTCCATTTAGGCCAATCCGCTCTTCGTTGACATTCTTCGACAGAGCGAGGTTCGATATCATCATACTCTACAATTCCTTTTGCAACATGATATGCAAATGCATCATCAATAGCCATAGAATTTCTATCCATCATCTCATGTACACTAGTGTAATTCATGGAGATCTCTCTATTCTCTGGAATTGGTTCTGACATTGGAGCGTCCCCCAATGATGTCTCTTGGACATAACCATAATCCAGAATATCCTCATGAGATGGATTATTTACATTGATGATTAATGGATTATTTTGTGTCAAACTCACTTTCTTTCTTGGGCGAGAATCCATCGAACCTATGGGCCTCCAGCGCTTCCTGGCAGGAGCCGTGGGCCTAGCCACAACGTCACCAAGGGAGGGGACGTTGGCGCCATACTCAGGTACTCTTGAGATGGCGTCATGTCCTCTAATTTTAGGGACATCAATCCTTGCAGGCACGTTTGCAGCAGGTATATGTGATCTCGTCACTTTAGCGATATCAGAAAACGCATCAGGCATCGATTCTGCTACGTTTTGAAGATCGAGAATTCTCCGCACTTCAATTTCGGACTGTGCGGTTCGGGGATCAAGATGAGACAAAGTGGGGACAGACCACAACAATTCCTGTCGTTCCTGTTGAACATTTATGTTCTTATCTCCCCTTAACGACGGGAAGACTGTCTCATCAAAGTGACAATCCGCAAATCTAGCGGTAAAGAGATCGCCTGTCAAGGGTTCTAAGTAGCGAACAATCGTTGGAGAATCATATCCAACATAAATGCGTAATCGTCGTTGAGGACCGATTTTGGTGCGCTGTGGCGGCGCAATTGGCACATAAACTGCACACCCAAATATGCGTAAATGTGAGACATCAGGCTCATACCCAGTCACCATCTGGGATGCAGAGAAGGGTTGAGTGGCAGTGGGCCTCAGACGAATAAGCACAGCTGCATGCAATATTGCATAGCCCCAAGCAGAAATAGGGAGATTGGTGCGCATTACCAATGCTCTAGCGATCATTTGTAGTCGTTTAATGGCGGCTTCTGCGAGACCATTTTGGGTGTGAACATGAGGAACAAGATGTTCAACTTCAATCCCAATGGACATGCAATATTCATCAAAAGTTTTTTATGTAAACTCCCCAGCATTGTCTAGCCTTATAGACTTAATAAGATGATCAGGATGGTGAGCCCTTAACTTAATAATTTGAGCGAGGAGTTTAGCAAATGCAGCGTTCCTTGTGGACAATAGCATGACATGTGACCAGCGTGTCGATGCATCAACCAACACCATAAAATATCGAAATGGTCCACAAGATGGTTGAATAGGTCCACAAATATCACATTGGATTCGTTGCAAGAATGGTATGTTTCTTTAGTGTCCTTTGCATAGGATGGTCTCGATCCTAATTTTGCTAAAGAGCAAGCTTTGCAGAACGAATGATGGGCTTTAGAAACAACCAATGAGTATTTTGGTTGAGCCATGAAGTCACAATTGACTTTAGAAGTAGAAGGAGGAGTCAAAGAATGGTCCATGTCGTCGAAGCCATGTTGTTGCCGTAGGGGGTAGACGGCGCCGGCCCTAAGTGGCCGGTCTTGCACAGTCTTGGCGCCGTGAGGCACAGGTGCATCTCCTCGAACCAATTAATTTTTGGTTCTTACTTCTCTTCGTTCTGAAGAATGGATGTCCGTGTGAAGTCTTTAATATACGAATCATCATATCATGACCTGGGTGTCCCAGACGGTCATGCCAAAGCCTATATGTGTCAGAATACCATAAATCGTCTCTCATAACATGATTGGATTCAATTACTCGAATAGTGGTTGCATACAACCCACTAGATCGACACATAAGTTTCTCTAAGACTCTTTTATGTCCGTAGTCATTAGAGGTGATGCAAAGGAACTCTTTTCCATTCTCACAATGTGTTTCCACATGAAAACCATTGGCTCTTATATCTTTGAAGTTCAAAAGGGTTCTTTTAGCCCTAGGAGCGTAGAGAGCTTCAGTGACATTAATGATTGTGCCATGTGGCAACAAGAATTGAGCTGGTCCTCGACCATGAATCAATTTAGATGACCCTGCCATCGTAGTCACTGAAGATCGAGTAGGCATCATCTCAAGAAATAACTGCCTATTTCGAAGTATGGTGTGCGTAGTAGCACTATCCACGAGACATTCTAGCTCTCCGGGAAACATACTTGAATGGATAAAGTTCGAATCAAAATCGACACTTTATTTCAATGAAAGCCAATGATTACGTCAAAATTTCTAAATTTAATCCAAAAAGGATAATCAAGCTTAGACAAGTAGTAGTTACTCAATCCGTTTGGTAATTCCAATTTGGTTGTGACCAGGTAAGGTAAGGCGAGATTTTGGTGGAGTGTTGCTCACTTTTAAAACCGTTCTCTCAGTTCAAACCTTTCTTAGACATCACAATTACTCTTCAGTACGCCTAGTGAGAAAGAGTTATAACTACTGTCTTTGTTGATAGTTTCCAAATTTTGGATTGAAACCAATGACGTTTATATGGTCAAATTTTTATGCTTACGAACGCTCTTAGTCCGTAGCCTACAAACGCTCTTAGTTCGTAAAAATCGATGCTCACGGACGCTCTTAGTCCGAAGATCACGAATGCTCTTAGTTCGTATGTAGCGTGAATCCCCACGATTCTGCTTTTAGCAAATCGAACCCACGTTTACAGAAAGGTGGGATGTAGAAGAAGGGATTTTGTAAGACCCCGAAAAAACTAAATTTGAATTTCAAAAACGGGAACAACTTACTTGTGAAAACTTAGTCATGAATTTCGGAACTTGAAATTCTCAATACACGCGCGTGTTGATGCAGGCGTGTAGGATTGCAGACGTGCTATCGATCCTGGGTCGGGGATTGTAAACTATCTTTCAATCCCTGCTGTGTGGCCGAGATGTGCAGGATTGCAACGTCAGTTTGCTAGGCTCGGCCGGAGGTGCTGCTTGATTTGGCAGAAGATTGCAGGTCTCAAAACAACTCCGATAAGGCTGAAATTATGAGGTTAGATAGAAGAGACAGAGACGAACAACTTTGATGAAGGAAGGATTTTGATCTGAGGTCCCGATCAAGACGTTTCGGGGCATGCAAGCAGGCTGATCTGCACAGGAACGAGCGTCCTGCTGTGCTGCAGGGGCAGCAGGCGTGCGGCGATGCTGCATGGGCAGTAGGCGGCACACGGGTGCGTAAGGGCTGCAAGGGCAGCGTGCAGCGCAGGGGTGTGTAGGTGGGCAGCAGTGGCTAGGCTAGCTCGGGCTAGGTGCAACGGTGAAAAAAGTGATGTTGAAGAGAATTTCGGTTTTTGGATTTTTGGTTTTTGTGGTTAGAACTCGTGCTGATAACGTGTTTAAGAATAAAAGATTCGAGAGAGATTGATGAGAGAATTGTGTATTCAATATTGAGAATAGGAGCCCTATATATAGGGATTACAATGTACATGTTCTAATGTTACAAGGAAAACTATTCCGAATAGGACTAGGAATTCTAGAACATTCTCTCCTATTACAAATATGAAACTTATCCTAGTTTGATTAGGCACACAAAGTCGATTTCCTTCAACAGGGGAAGTACTATTAATTTTAACTTTTCGGTCTGATTTTTTTTTAGTCACAACTACAAACCTATTGTTGGTAATGTAGGATTACATACTATTTTTTAAATAACTTTTATGCCTCTAAAATAGTGAACTTTATTATCTAGATGAGAATGGTGGTTCCAGAAAGTTCTGCCAAAGTGCCAAGACGAGGTGACAAACCTTCTTCTATTAGTCGTAGCATTGCCCACACATGCTCTATACGCATGAGCAAGAAATTTAAGCTTCTACCTGCATTAGACCACACTTTTTATTGCTCAAAAACATAAAAACACCACGGCCTTTTGGTACTGGAACCTGCAACCACAACTTTTGCTGAAATGTACACACCCCTTACGATTCTCAAAACAGAGCTGGATTTTTGACAATTAATAAACAATCCTTTTTTCTTTTTCTTTTTCTTTTTCTTTTTCTTTTTCACAGTCGATGAATGATGTGTAAGCATTCCATAAACTTGAGATAACTTTAGGAATGCATGCACAATGAGAAGTAACATTTACAGGTCTTGCAGGTAGAGAATTGAAAATATCTTACCAAGATCTACTTGATGCTGAACCGGGTAATTAAGGAGACTGATCACAGCTGCCAGCAAATAACGTTGCAAGTCGGGTCAAGCGGACCGGCATTATATTTCAACAAAATTAAGGTATCAACAATATCAATTTCATTTCAACAAAGACAGTGCAACTGGAGTCTTGTTCTTGAGTTCTTGACTGGATCTTCATGGATTTGAAACAGATCATTGCAGTTCTTCTGTGAGCTTTCAGATCTTATCAAAACGATCCATCAACACTTGGTACGTCGTTCTACATCTATCATTTCTTTAAAAAGTTGCGTTATTTCAATATTAGTCGAGTCTTTTCGGAATACTTATTATCATTACTCGGTTTAGTTTTGAAAATACTTGAACCTTCTCTCTTCTTTACACAGAGATCGAGTATACTGACTGCGGGCTAATATGGCCTCAGTAGTAACGGACCTCTTAATTGGAAAACTTGCGACAATTCTTGAGAACGAAGGAACAGCCATAGCTGGTATTCGTGATGAAGTTGATAAGATCAAGGAGGAGTTTCTAAGCATGAAAGCTTTCCTAGTGGATGCAGAGGCCAACAAAGCAAAAACTGAAGGAGAGAAATTGTGGGTTGCAAGAATCAGAAACCTAGCCTATGATGTTGAAGACATCATTGATGAATTCATGTATCACATGTATGAGAAGCAAAGTGGGGGTCGACTTTCAAGGGGGCTACACAAAACCATTCGCGCTCCATGTAATCTTTGGTTCAGGCATAAAATTGCAAAGAAGTTGCAGAAAATTACTGAAATGATCAGAGCCATTCCAGAGAGGAATCAAAGATACAGTGTTGGCCTTGTTGGAGGAGCAACTACATCTGAAGATATTCACAAATTGTTGCAGAGCCAAGCGGAGTCTTCGTTTTTCATTAGGGAAGACGAACTCGTTGGGATTAAAGGCAAGAAGCAAATACTAATAGGATGGCTTATGGATGAAGAGCAACACCAAACTGTTATATCTGTGGTTGGCATGGGAGGTTCTGGGAAGACAACTCTAGTTGCCAAGGTCTTCAACAGTGAAAGGGTGAAGAGACATTTCGATTGTTATGCATGGATTACAGTTTCCCAAACTTATGATGTGGTAGACTTGTTTCGAAAGTTGATCAGGGAACTCTACAAATCAAGGAAGGAAGAGTACCCTGCAAATTTGAATGCCATGAACCGCAAAGATTTGCTAGAGTTACTAATTAACTACTTGGACTCCAAAAGATACCTGGTTGTTCTAGATGACGTGTGGGATATAAAAATTTGGAGCGAAATAAATGTATCACTTCAAGATAGGCAACTCGGAAGTCGAATCATAGTTACAACTCGAAAAGAAGATGTAGCATCCCATTCTTTTGGAGTTAAAAGCCATGTTCACCATATTCAACCCCTTCTAAAGAATGAGGCTTGGGAGGTCTTCTGCAAAAAAGCATTTTCATCTAATGAGTACAAAACTTGTCCACCTGATTTTGTGTCGTTAGCTTGCCAACTTGTGGAGAAGTGTGAAGGCCTTCCTCTGGCTATTGTGGCTTTAGGTGGTCTTATGTCTTCCAAGAAGTCGCTGGATCAATGGGAGCAAGTCTGCAACAGCTTGAATTGGCATCTAGATCATAGTCCATTGCTAGACCCTGTGAAAAATATCTTGCTTCTGAGTTTCAATGATTTGCCATCTCAATTGAGACATTGCTTCCTCTATTTCTCTCTATTCCCAGAAGATTTTGTAATTAAAAGAAAAAGACTCGTTAGATTGTGGATGGCCGAAGGATTTGTTGAACATGTGAAAGGGATCACGCCAGAAGAAGTTGCAGATGACTATCTTTGGGAACTCTGTTTCCGCAGTATGTTACAAGTTGTGAGGAGAAATAATACAGGAAGGCCGAAACAAGTTAAGATGCATGATCTGATGCGAGAGCTTGCTTTGTCGACAGCCGAGAAGGAAAAGTTTGGTCATGTATACGACGGGAAAGAAGTAATGGAAGGCATCTCAATCCGTCGCTTGTCAATTCACAGAATGGAAGGAGAAATTAAATCATGCCCGGGTATGTCAAACATTCGTTCTCTTCTAGTATTTGCCCCTGACATGTCCTCATTGTGTTTCTCAAATACACTGGTGTCTCGGTTCAAATTATTGAGGACTCTAGAGTTGCAGGAAGTCCAAATTGATAAACTGCCGGGTGAAGTTGTTTACTTGTTCAACTTGAGATATTTAAATTTGAAGGGCACTTTAATCAAGCAACTTCCAGAGTCTATAGGGCGTCTCCGCAACCTTCAATTACTGAACATCAAGAATACTAAGATAGAATCACTTCCAAAAGAAATTGCAAAGTTGCTGAACCTGCGCCATCTAGTTATGTATCGCTTCACTGGAAACTATCTGGACTTCAAATATGTGAGTGGGATGAAAGTGTCATCGAATATTTCTCAGTTGCAGAAATTGCAAACTTTATCGATGATTGAATCAGAAGGGGACACTATTAGACATATCGGCAACCTGACTCAACTTAAGAGCATCGGCATATCGAATGTGAAAGAAAGAGATGAGATTGACCTTTGGGTCTCAATTGAAAAGCTGAATCTGCTTCAATCTGTGGTTTTAATGGCAAGTAATGAAGAGGAAATCCTTCCAGTGAAAGCACAATGTCCACGTCTTCCGCGCCTTCGAATACTTTATTTGATTGGCAGACTGCAAAACGCAATACCTTGGTTTTCTTCACTGCAGAGCCTCGGACGTCTGTGTCTGCGTTGGTCTAGACTTGAAGATGATTTACTACCTCAAATTGAAGCACTGCCCTCTCTGACATGGCTTGATCTTTGGAATTCATATGTTGGGGAAGAGTTGTGTTTCCGCAGAGGCTTTGTAAAGTTGGAGAGGTTGGAGTTGTTCAATTTTGCCTCGGTGAAAAAGATTAGTATAGAAAAAGGGGTGATGCCAAATCTCCGGTACTTATGGGTTAAAAACTGCATGGAGTTGAAAACAGTGCCATTGGGCCTTGAATACCTTTCTAATCTACATTCTTTGGCTCTGGAATTTGTTCCTGATACGCTTAAAAGCAAGCGCATAATTTAACCCTGAAATATCGTTAGTAGTATAAGCAAATAGGGATCGTTCTATTCCGGGGATTGAGGGTACACCTGTCATTGTCAAACAATTAAACAATTAAAATTAAAACAAAGTAAAATACACACAAATATATTCACAACTATAAACATTTTACACGAAAAAGGGGGAATTTTGTTTTTGGTTTTTCAAAAATAAAACTAAGTTAACAAAACAATTAAAATGCAAAAACATAAAAAATACGAATGGAATGAGAGAACATAGATCAAAACCGAAATTATGATTAAAATTGATTCAAACCCTAACATTGTTCATCTAAGTCATGAGAAAGGAGTTGATCATGTGAAACATTCGAAAGCAAATGAATTCCCATTTTTTACTTTTCAATGCTAATTAACCTAAGCGAAAGCACCTAGATTAATCCTATCAAACATGCAATCAAACCCTAGAAAGCTAGTCAATCATGTCATGTTTAACGCATTACACATAGAGAAAGGCTATCAACTCAAGTGTACAACTTAGTATGGAAAAGTCCACCTAATTGCAATTCTCTTTAATTAAATTCGATCTTTGTACAAAACCTTTACTACTTTGATTCAAGTTTACACAAAACGAAAAGTCGATTTCATGTTCTTAAACCTAGCACCAATTATATCGAAACCCTAAATGTTTGCAACCACATAAGATTAAAATACAAAAGTTATCTATAACGCAAATTTAATTAAACAAACCCACATAAGCAACTCTCGAAGAACAATAATATGAATCTGAAAATTTCATTTAATCATAAAAATTCCAGAATTAATAACTTTGTTCAATCATGAATGTCAACTAAAACAAACCAACGAAATTCAAACAAAGGTTACAAAGTAGAGGTCGAATTACACCGTGGATGGAAGATGAGGATGGATGATTTTCTTTGTGATCCTTGAAGCTTGAAAGCAAGTCTTCAATGGTGGATGGTGGAGGAATAGTCACGGCTCCTTCTTCTCCCTTCGGCCTTGCTTGAACTTCGTGGCTTGCTTTAGAGGATGGAGAGAAAATGAGAGAAGCTCACGGCAACAATATAATTTTTCTGAATTTTTCTAAGGGATGTGGAACCCTTTTTCAACGTCAAAGAGGTGGGTATATATAGGAGCACGGCTAGGGTTCACAAAGCAATCAAAAATTTCCACATAGCTTCCACCAATGAGAATTCGCCAAGTAAGCTTTGTGATGTAGTCCAACCAATCATAGAATGCCAAGTAATCCGTGTGATGTGTTCCAACCAATCAAAATTCTCTAAAATACCTCCCTAATATTTAATTTCTGAATTTCCTTGAAATTATTCTGATTTCCTTCATGAATTTCGGCCAACATTCCTTTAGGGAATTTAGGGATGAATCTAGACGCCTTTTTAGCTTTTCCTTGGTGCACACATATTTTCCTTCCATAAATATCTCCCTTGAATCTCTCTTGGCATAATCTCCTTGATTATTTCTGATTTTCACGTTGGCAATCACACCAAATTATTCCTCCAACAATATTTCTTTCCATAAAAGTTTCCCAAGAAAATCTCTCCTTGAAATCTTCAATCAGTCATCTTTAATTCCCATGTTGTCACCTTGTTTTTCCTTAAGTATTACACGGCAAATTTAATCCCCAAGGAAAATATAGTTTCCTTTTTAAAAACTCTTCCTTGATTTCCTCTTGCTTGATTTCCTCTTTAATTTTTCACGCCATCTCCTTCTTTCCATTTATGAGCTTATTTCAGCTCATTTATTTTCAAGAACCTGAAAATAGGAACTATTAATACAAGTAAAAACTTTCTGAAAACAAGAAATGGAAACTTTCCTCAATAAAATGGAAACTTGCTAGAAATGGAAAATAGAAACTACAAAAATGGAAACTTTCTACAATAAGGAACTTTCCTAATCCAAGAATGGAAACTTTCCTAAACAGAGTTTTATTAAGGAAATAACACAGAAAATATAGGGAAATAACAGTTAAAACGTCGCATTAAAATGCTCCTATCAGATTCCCCCACACTTAGCTTTTGCTAGTCCCTTAGCAAAATCACACTAAGACTCAACTAAGACTCAACGAAAATTTAAACACTCAACAAATACAATAACTCTATTGCCCTTCAACTTTTTGTCTCAGAAATCTCTTACTTTCACAACACCAAGATTAGCACTCAACCAAGAATCAATGTTTAAGCATTCGAGAGTTATTAAAACATATAATCCACATATACACAAGTAGGACTTGGTTGTAACAATGGTGGTGGGTTCTGTTAAGCATGTTTCAGACAAGTATGATTCAAATCCTCACAAGGTATATCCACTCTTTCTTCTCTCAGATCATGGCAATGCTTAAAAGCTTATAATCACTCAATTATATGTGAGAGAAAATATTTTGAGGCATTCAAATAGCTCACATATATAAGAAACGAAAAGCACTTTGTGAATATAATTTTTTTTCAAAAGATCTCATGAAAGATACCAACTACTTGCACAGATGGACCCAAGCCATAGGTTCAACTCTTGTCACTCATCTCCACATCAAAGGCTGTCCCATCTTAAGGATCAAGAAGGTCCTCTCAAAGGTTATAATGGGGCTCAGGTTCAAGGTTTAAAGAAACGAAAGGTAAGGATTTATCAAAGTGTCCTAAAAACCTAGCAGAGCTCATATAATGTAGAGATCTTCGAAATTTTTCCACCAAGGCATTGCAAAAACGTCACTTCCCCATAGAGGTCACATAAAAGGGCCAAATGTCTTCATTCTAAATTTCCCTTGAACTCTTGTGAATTGGACAAAGACCAAATTTTTCAGTAGTGGGCCTTCAATTCAAAGCAAACTCCAAACTCACCAAGTATGGGGAACTAAAATCCATAAACATATACTTTTCTTTCTTTTTCTTTTTAGCCGTACACATTTTTTCTTTTTCATTTTTTTTTTCCGGCTTCCACATATTTTTTTTTTTTTTTTTTTTTATGGACAACTCCCCCACACTTTAACTTTCACCTCTTCTCAATCTTCATCCTTAGCGTCAAATCCTCAAGTAAAGTCCCAAAGATAGCTCCACTAAGTTCTTAGAACAAAGGGTAGGGTTGTAACTATACTAAGCTTCATGGTTAAGGATTTTAAGGATGATGAAAGAAAAGGCTTAACGTAGGCTCAAAATGGCTTATCTAGGGGGGTCCCACGACGGGCACAAATGGGGACACAAGTTTATTTGGCAATGGTGGTAATTCCTAAGGTACCTCTATCCCTTCCAGAATCAGGGCCATGTATTGATATCATGTCTCAACAAGCACAAGAGCGAATTCTAGCATTCTCTAGTCCATTAAACTTAATCTATGGCAAGCAATCAATCAAGATGAAAGAATAATGAGATCATCAAAACATCGCCAAGAAATTAAGAATATATTTTTCATTTCACTCCAAGAAAAAGGGACATGGGCTCAATTATCTCACATGGGCTTTATGAATCACAACTCATCCTAACATGCTCATATTCTGTACCAAGGTCACGAAATCCATATCCACTACACATGCACATGCTTTTCATATATCTCAATTAACCAAAGAATACCATGTTAAAATCATCTCAACATTGTGATCCTCTTTTAGCCATAATTTCAGAGATATAGAATCATCCTAGACAGTTGAAAGGCATCCTATGACTCAAAACGAAAATAAAAGAAACTAAATTTTTTAATTTTTTTTTTGACATTTTTCGATTTTTTTGTATTTTTCAATATATATGACTCAAGACAAAAGTGTAAATCCCTTCCCCCACACTTAAATATTGCATTGTCCTCAATGTAATCAATCATAAGCATGCAATGAAACAAGTAAGCATATAGGGATGAAATTTACGAAAACAAAAACAAAAGAGAAAAATTGAAAAATAAAAGAAATAGGGGAAGAGAAAGCAAATCTGTGTTTGTAGACTCCTTCACAGCTACTTCTGAATTGGGTTGCCTCCCAAGCAGCGCTTGAGTTTAACGTCTTTCAGCCAGACGGAATAGAAATTAGAAAGTTAGTAACTATAATTAACAAAGAAATACAAAATATAACAACAAGTACAACTAAGAATTACAAACTACAACTACAATTAACAAGTACATTGTACAAAAGACACAAGTTAGGTACACAAGTGAGTAAAAAAAAACATGAAAAATATTTACACAAATGTTTTTTTTTTACCTTAGTGTATCACAACATTTTGTAACATTTTCTTTTGTCAAAAATATTATTGATATCAAATCTAATTCCAAGCGGTAAATCAAGTGGACGTGCGGCCCAAGTATAGTCGCCTAGACACAAAGTCCCTCCTACATCCTTTGGGCAACCTTACTGAAATGGCCAGGTAGGGGAGGGCGAACACAAGAGGTAGGATCCATTTTGGCATAGGCTACTCCCTCATTGAGGTTTACGCCCATTTGTAAGCACTTCTGGATCCAGAACCCGTTATGAACGTTGTCCCCTTCCTAGACACCATCTCACATAGGATATTCTTACTTGAATGTAAAAGGTCCTAAGTGTGTTAGACAGTTCAATGAATGTTAATAAAGGCCGCCCTCAACCTTAAGGGACCTGAATTAGGTACCAATAAGGGGTTTAGGCCAATATTAATAAACACGACTTCACCTATTCCTCTTTAATTTACAACTCACAATTAAACTCGTGTTCAACAATATAAAAAACAACCTAAGTAATTAACTCATTAAGCTTCGAAAATTACAAACAATTAACAAGTAATTTTTTTTTTTTTTTTTTTTTTACGATCACAATATACAAAACAAATATTCACAAAATTAACAAGTGATTTTTCAATCCCCGGCAACGGCGCCAAAAATTGATACGCTATGAGCAAGCGCATAATTTAACCCTGAAATATCGTTAGTAGTATAAGCAAATAGGGATCGTTCTATTCCGGGGATTGAGGGTACACCTGTCATTGTCAAACAATTAAACAATTAAAATTAAAACAAAGTAAAATACACACAAATATATTCACAACTATAAACATTTTACACGAAAAAGGGGGAATTTTGTTTTTGGTTTTTCAAAAATAAAACTAAGTTAACAAAACAATTAAAATGCAAAAACATAAAAAATACGAATGGAATGAGAGAACATAGATCAAAACCGAAATTATGATTAAAATTGATTCAAACCCTAACATTGTTCATCTAAGTCATGAGAAAGGAGTTGATCATGTGAAACATTCGAAAGCAAATGAATTCCCATTTTTTACTTTTCAATGCTAATTAACCTAAGCGAAAGCACCTAGATTAATCCTATCAAACATGCAATCAAACCCTAGAAAGCTAGTCAATCATGTCATGTTTAACGCATTACACATAGAGAAAGGCTATCAACTCAAGTGTACAACTTAGTATGGAAAAGTCCACCTAATTGCAATTCTCTTTAATTAAATTCGATCTTTGTACAAAACCTTTACTACTTTGATTCAAGTTTACACAAAACGAAAAGTCGATTTCATGTTCTTAAACCTAGCACCAATTATATCGAAACCCTAAGTGTTTGCAACCACATAAGATTAAAATACAAAAGTTATCTATAACGCAAATTTAATTAAACAAACCCACATAAGCAACTCTCGAAGAACAATAATATGAATCTGAAAATTTCATTTAATCATAAAAATTCCAGAATTAATAACTTTGTTCAATCATGAATGTCAACTAAAACAAACCAACGAAATTCAAACAAAGGTTACAAAGTAGAGGTCGAATTACACCGTGGATGGAAGATGAGGATGGATGATTTTCGTTGTGATCCTTGAAGCTTGAAAGCAAGTCTTCAATGGTGGATGGTGGAGGAATAGTCACGGCTCCTTCTTCTCCCTTCGGCCTTGCTTGAACTCCGTGGCTTGCTTTAGAGGATGGAGAGAAAATGAGAGAAGCTCACGGCAACAATATAATTTTTCTGAATTTTTCTAAGGGATGTGGAACCCTTTTTCAACGTCAAAGAGGTGGGTATATATAGGAGCACGGCTAGGGTTCACAAAGCAATCACAAATTTCCACATAGCTTCCACCAATGAGAATTCGCCAAGTAAGCTTTGTGATGTAGTCCAACCAATCATAGAATGCCAAGTAATCCGTGTGATGTGTTCCAACCAATCAAAATTCTCTAAAATACCTCCCTAATATTTAATTTCTGAATTTCCTTGAAATTATTCTGATTTCCTTCATGAATTTCGGCCTACATTCCTTTAGGGAATTTAGGGATGAATCTAGACGCTTTTTTAGCTTTTCCTTGGTGCACACATATTTTCCTTCCATAAATATCTCCCTTGAATCTCTCTTGGCATAATCTCCTTGATTATTTCTGATTTTCACGTTGGCAATCACACCAAATTATTCCTCCAACAATATTTCTTTCCATAAAAGTTTCCCAAGAAAATCTCTCCTTGAAATCTTCAATCAGTCATCTTTAATTCCCATGTTGTCACCTTGTTTTTCCTTAAGTATTACACGGCAAATTTAATCCCCAAGGAAAATATAGTTTCCTTTTTAAAAACTCTTCCTTGATTTCCTCTTGCTTGATTTCCTCTTTAATTTTTCACGCCATCTCCTTCTTTCCATTTATGAGCTTATTTCAGCTCATTTATTTTCAAGAACCTGAAAATAGGAACTATTAATACAAGTAAAAACTTTCTGAAAACAAGAAATGGAAACTTTCCTCAATAAAATGGAAACTTGCTAGAAATGGAAAATAGAAACTACAAAAATGGAAACTTTCTACAATAAGGAACTTTCCTAATCCAAGAATGGAAACTTTCCTAAACAGAGTTTTATTAAGGAAATAACACAGAAAATATAGGGAAATAACAGTTAAAACGTCGCATTAAAATGCTCCTATCAGTTCCCACTGAAATTATACACCCCATTCGGAAAGGAGGTGCAGATCGGTCTAAGATACAACACATTCCTGAGGTCATACATGTTTTCGAACATTCATCCAAGCAGGTCTACGAAAACTTGCCCTAGTGCATGTTTCTTTCTCCTGCGAGGTAATTGGTTTCTTATCCTGGAAAACTCAATTTAGTTTTACGAGCCGCATAATGAAATAAAGATTTACCTTGTTGGTATTTTCTCTTGTTATACCTTTTGTAGAATCAATCAAGTCCGACAAGTATTGAACAAGATTTGAGTTTGATGAAGACTCCTTTCTGTACGCGTGGGAAGACGCAAGGATTGATCTCAGTTTTCATACGCCCCTTTCTTTTTCCATATGTGAATAATACACAAGATGTTGTACTTGTTATTGTTTGTGTGCATTGGCATGTAATAATGCTGGATCGAATTCCACTTTGGCAGTTTGCATTGTAATAAAGATTGGTATCCATATTGAGCACTTTTTTATATATTTTCCGATGAGTTCCATATCGAGTACTTTGTAAATCTTTTTCTGTACTTGGAATTTCTAGAGGAGAACCACAGAACACACAAGGTGCACCTAGTTTTTTTTTTCTTTTCTTTTCTTGTAACATACATATGCAATGGTTGCATGGAAAATGGCTGCTGTGGCAACTGGCTGCATAGGATATGGCACCCGAAGCCGGCGACTCTGGAAGGCTCCCTGAGACGGTAAGCTGTGGATTGTCCCTCAAGGCGGGCAGCTTCGATGTGCTCCTTGAGGCAGACAATATAGGCAAGGCCGCCTTGCGCTTCTTTCCAACAACCTTACGCACCACCGAATCAGTTGGCCTGTCCTCGACAGTGTAAGGTTCCACATGCATCCCCTTGGTTTTAGAGTGACAGTAGCCTCGCCAGTTGCCACAGTCTTCTCCACCTAGCTGCCTTCGTCTTGCCAGATTTCTTTTTGTCATTACTGCTCTATGAAGCATCGGGTATTAGCCATATCAGACAGTTTGTTAGTTGTTCTCTCCGTAACTAATTAAGACAGTTTGTAAGTTAGGCTCCTGAAATTACAACAATTAGTTGTAAGACCGAATCTAAGTAGCAGAAAAATGCATTTCAAATGAGATGTCTAATTTAACAACAAATCGTAGGCAGGTACTCCATGTTAGATGTTTGCAAACACCTTTAAGGAGTCAAATTTGGAAAACCAAGCTGAAAGAGAAACAGAACAATCAAACAGATGCTGGGATTTACCCTGCCTCAGCTGTCGAGTTGTCATCGCCTTCTTGCATGTCGCTGCTGCTGTGCTTCTTGTTGTTGTTGTTCTGGAGTTGCTCTTCGAGCACTATGCTTGACAAAGATCTTTTAAGTCTTCGAATGGGAGTTTATAGGAGGAGTTAGTTGTATAAAAGAAGCTTAACCTTCCTCGAGAAGCTTTGAACATATGTTGCAGCTTCCATGAGAAACTTTACCGAGTTATAGAAGCTATTTCACTTTTCAATTCCTTGGAACTTGGGGTCTTCATTTTAGCTAATATAGATTCAAACTTTTTCTGAGATTAGCCTTGAATACAGTTGCTTATTATGCATATCCATCTTTTCAGTTGCAATATGCGAAGGCCACTGCAAGCCCACAATTCACACAAGTCTTAAATAATGTCGAGTGTGTTGAAGGAATATCGATTTAGTGTGCCTTATCAAACTAGGAGTAGCAATAGGAGAGAAGGTTCTAGATTTCCCAATCCTACACGGATTGGTATTCCTTGTAACATTAGAACTAGTACTTTGTAATCCCTATATATAGGGCTCCTATTCTCAATAATATGATTACAATTCTCTCTACAATTTCTCTCAAATCTCTTTTTCCTTAAACACGTTATCAGCACGACTCTAACCACAAACCAAAAACCAAAAACCCAAAAATCTTCTTCATCACCACAGCTCCTAGCCCACGCTAGCCTCCCCTACGCGCCCCTGCGCACGCATCTTTGCTGCCCCTGCACACCGCCGCACGTCTGCTGCCCCTGCAGCACCAACGCACAACCACTGCATCCTTTTTTCCGTTTCTGTGCACATCCGTCTGCTTGAAAGCCCCGAAACGTCTATTTCAGAACCTCAGATAAAAATTCTTTCTTCATCAAAGTTGTTCGTCTATGTCTCTTCTATCTGACCTCCGAATTTCAGCCTTATCGGAGTTGTTTTGAGACCGGTACACCAATCGAAGTGCAAGCTGTTCAGAAGAGAATCTGTTCCGAATTTCAACAAGTAAGTTTTTAAATTAAAGTTCCAGCTTTCCGAATTTTAATTTCTCCTTCTTTTTCTTCGGGGACTTGCAACCTCCCTTTTTCTACATCCCACCTTTCTTATAACGTGGGTTCGATTCTTGAGAAAGCGGAATCGTGGGGATTCACGCAATTAACGAACTAAGAGCGTTCGTAAGACTTCGGACTAAGAGCGTCCGTAAGCATCGATTTAACGAACTAAGAGCGTTCGTAAGCTACGGACTAAGAGCGTTCGTGAGCATAGATTTTGACCATTTAAACATCATTGTTTCGGTCTAATCCAAATATTCTTGGAAATCGATTTCTTGGTAGCATTAAGGCTCAGAAATCTTATATTAGTTTTCGTGGAAGCATTGACTCCGAAACTAATACGTTCTTGCTTTCCTTTCAGGATGTAAGACTTGAACGAGCTCGATTTTACTCCATTGGATTCTACGGGCACGGGATATTTATTTGCCTACAATCCAAGAGCCCTGTTCTAAAGGAACCGCTCAAGACTCACAAACTGAGATAGAAAATTCCAGGGCATTTACCCTGATGAAGCGCCACATGAAGATGGCCCTCCAGTTTGAGTACATGAATGAGGATAACGCTAACAACCTTTGGGTTGCGCCTAGTGAACGTTTTAGTAACATTCACAACTTTCCGAACATAGAAGCACGATGGAATAATATCTGCTTCACTATAACTTTGAAAGAGTTATGAAATATTGTTCGGAGGCTCTCTGCATCATATTATTTATGCATGCTTGTGGAAAAACACAAAATAACAAATTGATTGAGAAAACCCTAACATGACCATAGGAGTCACGACGTTGAGGGTATAGGGTTGGACACCATGGCGCCATTTTTGGCCATGATTGCACTATTCCAACGCCATTGGTTCTAGGGACCATATGTATTGTGTCAATACACCTCAATCAAGAGAGCATCCTCTTCATGGTATTTTATGGAGTACCTGATCAATGGTAATATATCGAGCTATAAAAGACTTTAAATCTGGCGATGAAGATAGAATGCCGCAGATTTTTATTTAGAATAGTCTTTTAATTTTCAAGAATTATGTAATGGCAATTATGCCTTAATCAATAAAATGACTTATTGGATTATCTCTTTTCCTCTAGGCGTACTCAATTAAGTATGATGTCTAGGAAAGTAATTGAGATTAGTGGTACTTAAGAGAGCTTTGCTCCACCGACATCTCTCTCTACTTCCCTGGTCATATTTAATTGGAATTACCGAACGAATTGAGTGACTACAATTTGTCTAATGTTTGATTTTACTTTGGATTAGATTATGGTCACGAAACTTTGATGTAATCATTGGCTATTATTAATAAAGTATCGATTTATTTTATCTCATGTCATGGACATATTTTTCGAACTTTATTACTTCAAAGATATAAGAGTCAATGGTTTTCATGTGGAAACACATTGTGAGAATGGACAAGAGTTCCTTTGCATCACCTCTAATGACTACGGACATAAACGAGTATTAGAGAAACTTATGTGTCGATCTAGTGGGTTGTATGCCACCACTATTCGAGTAATTGAATCCAATCATGTTATATGATTTATGGGATTCTGACACATATAGGCTTTGGCATGACCGTCTGGGACACCCAGGTCGTGATATGATGATCCGTATATTAAAGACTTCACACGGACATCCATTCTTCAGAACGAAGAGAAGTAAAAACCAAAAATTGGTTCGAGGAGATGCACCTGCGCCTCACGGCGCCAAGACTGTGCAAGACCGGCCACTTAGGGCCGGCGCCGTCTACCCCCTACGGCAATAACATGGCATTGACGCCATGGATCATTGTTTGACTCCTCCTTCTACTTCTAAAGTCAATTGTGACTTCATGGCTAAACCAAAATCCTCATTGGTTGTCTCTAAAGCCCATCATTCGTTCTGCAAAGCCTGCTCTTTAGCAAAAATTTAGGATCGAGACCATCCTATGCAAATGACACTAAAGAAAATATTCCATTCTTGCAAAGAATCCAAGGTGATATTTGTGGACCTATTCAACCACCATGCGGACCATTTAGATATTTTATGGTGTTGGTTGATGCATCGACACGCTGGTCACATGTCATGCTATTGTCCACAAGGAACGCTGCATTTGCTAAACTCCTAGCACAAATAATTAAGTTAAGGGCTCACCACCCTGATCATCCTATTAAGTCTATAAGATTAGACAATGCTGGAGAGTTTACATCAAAGACTTTTGATGATTATTGCATGCCCATTGGGATTGATGTTGAACATCCTGTTCCTCATGTTCACACCCAAAATGGTCTCGCAGAAGCCGCCATTAAACGACTACAAATGGTGGCTAGGGCATTGGTAATGCGCACCAATCTCCCTATTTCTGCTTGGGGCTATGCAATATTGCATGCAGCTCTGCTTATTCGTCTGAGGCCTACTGCCACTCAACCCTTCTCTGCGTCCCAGATGGTGACTGGGTATGAGCCTAATGTCTTACACTTACGCATATTTGGGTGTGCAGTTTATGTGCCAATTGCGCCGCCACAGCGCACCAAAATGGGTCCTCAACGACGATTAGGCGTCTACGTTGGATATGATTCTCCAACAATTATCCGCTACATAGAACCCTTGACAGGCGATCTCTTTACCGCAAGATTTGCGGATTGTCACTTCGATGAGACAGTCTTCCCATCGTTAGGGGGAGATAAGAACATCAATGTTCAACAGGAACGACAGGAATTGTCGTGGTCTGTCCCCACTCTGTCTCATCTTGATCCCCGAACCGCACAGTCCGAAATTGAAGTGCGGAGAATTCTCGATCTTCAGAACGTAGCAGAATCGATGCCTGATGCGTTTTCTGATATCGTAAAAGTGACGAGATCACACATACCTGCTGCAAACGTGCCTGCAAGGATTGATGTCCCTAAAATCAGAGGACATGACGCCATCTCAAGGGCAATTGAACATGGCGCCAACGTCCCCTCTCACAGTGATGGTGACGTTGTGGCTAGGCCCATGGCTCCTGCCAGGAAGCGCGGGAGGCCTATAGGTTCGATGGATTCTCGCCCAAGAAAGAAAGCGAGTTTGGCACAAAATAATCCATTAATCATCGATGTGAATAATCCATCTCATGAGAATATTCCGGATTATGGTTATGTCCGAGAGACATCATTGGGGGACGCTCCAATGCCAGAACCAACTCCAGAGAATAGAGAGATCTCCATAAATTACACTAGTGTACATGAGATGATGGATAGAAATTCTATGGCAATTGATGATGCGTTTGCATATCATATTGCAAAAGGAATTATAGAATATGATGATATCGAACCTCGCTCTGTTGAAGAATGTCAACGAAGAGCATATTGGCCTAAATGGAAAGATGCGATCCAGGTTGAATTGGATTCACTAACAAAGAGACAGGTATTTGGGCCTGTAACGCAGACACCCCCAAGTGTAAAGCCTCTTGGTCATAAATGGGTCTTTGTTAGAAAGCGTAATGAGAAAAATGAGGTGGTAAGATATAAAACCCGCCTTGTGGCGCAAGGTTTCTCACAACGCCCTGGAATCGATTACGAGGAGACATATTCTCCCGTAATAGACGTTATAACGTTCCGCTACCTTGTCAGTTTGGTAGTTTCCGAAAAACTTGACATGCAGCTTATGGATGTGGTTACAGCATATCTTTATGGGGATCTAGATTCAGAGATATATATGAAGGTTCCAGATGGACTTCAATTACCCAAATCAAGTGACTCTAAACCACGGAGCGCGTTTTCAATAAGATTAAAACGCTCACTATATGGATTAAAACAATCCGGACGGATGTGGTATAACCGTCTAAGTGACTACTTGATTGGGAAGGGATATATTAACAATGAAATATGCCCATGCGTGTTCATTAAAAGAACAAGTTCCGGATTTGCAATCGTAGCAGTTTATGTCGATGACATGAACCTAATTGGAACTCTAGATGAGTTGAAGGAAACTGCTAAATACTTGAAATCCGAATTTGAGATAAAAGATTTTGGGAAAACACGGTTTTGTCTCGGTTTAGAACTCGAGCACCGTAGTGATGGGATTTTGATCCATCAGTCTGCATATACTCAGAAAATCCTAAGGCGCTTTAATGAAGATAAAGCAAAGCCTGTGAGTACTCCCATGATTGGTCGTAGTCTTGAGCCCGGAAAAGATCCGTTTCGTCCAAAGGATGAGGACGAAGAACCATTAGAGGCCGAAGTGCCCTATTTAAGTGCAATAGGCGCATTATTGTACTTAGCTCAATGCATAAGACCAGATATCTCATTCGCAGTGAACTTGTTAGCTCGACATAGCTCCGCGCCAACACGCCGCCATTGGATTGGTGTAAAGACAATCTTTCGATACCTAGGAGGTACGATTGATATGGGCCTATTTTATCCCTACAGAGAGAAGAGGAATGACAGAAGAATGGGATCGGACCCCATTAGGCATGGAGCCGCCGTCCACCATAACATAGTGGCCGGCCATGTAGCCGCCAACGCCGCCACTATCACCAAGGGTGGCCGGCCTCACTCTATCCCCCTCCATCAAAACGACAATGATGTTTTGATGGGTTTTGCTGATGCAGGGTACCTCTCTGACCCTCACAAAGGTCGCTCCCAAACAGGTTATGTCTTTACCATGGGAAGCACTGCGATATCTTGGAGGTCTACAAAGCAGACCCTTGTCGCTACTTCCTCAAATCATGCTGAGATTATTGCTCTACATGAAGCCGTACGAGAATGTATATGGCTAAGGTCTGTAATAAGACATATTCAAGGAAGTTGTGGTTTGAAGTCTACCACAGATGAACCTACATGCATTTCTGAGGATAATGCAGCTTGTATTGAGCAAATGAAGTTAGGTTTCATCAAGGGCGACAACACCAAGCATATATCGCCTAAGTTCTTTTATAATCAGCAACAACAATCACTTCTAAAGATTGAAGTGAATCAAATCCGATCAGAGGATAATGTAGCGGACTTATTCACTAAGTCGTTACCTAAATCCACCTTCGAGAAACATGTGAAGAGCATCGGATTGAGAAAGTTATCCGAACTCCCACGATTGTAGCAATTAGGGGGAGATATCGACATCAGGGGGAGATATGATGTCTACATGTTCGATCTCGAAGAGTGAAGGACGTGTTGTGCTCTTTTTGTCCTTCGACCAGGGTTATTTTTATCCCACAGGGTTTTTGTTACCTGGCAAGGTTTTTAACGAGGCAACGGATGAAGCGTCACCACCAAGTTTGAAGCGGCACAATGGGGAGTGTTGAAGGAATATCGATTTAGTGTGCCTTATCAAACTAGGAGTAGCAATAGGAGAGAAGGTTCTAGATTTCCCAATCCTACACGGATTGGTATTCCTTGTAACATTAGAACTAGTACTTTGTAATCCCTATATATAGGGCTCCTATTCTCAATAATATGATTACAATTCTCTCTACAATTTCTCTCAAATCTCTTTTTCCTTAAACAGAGTGTTAATATACAGGAAATAATATTAAACAGGCGAAGGAAATGTGGTTTTACATTACAAGATGAGCTCTTTTTCATAGAAAAAACCCACTCGAAAATTCCCAAGTATAAGAATGTACATCAACACATTGTGAAAGAGGGTATGTATGGCAATATCACTCTTGAGGCTATGTGAGGTCATCTTCATCCAATTCTTCTTCTTGCTCCTTGGACGCATTTGTCTTTAGTCCACTGACATCACCTGTAGGCAGTTTCCTGGCGAGTCTGATGACCTGCAGCCATTTCAGTTTAGTGAAACAAATGTGAAACCAAGTATATTTGCAGAACAGAAAAGTAAAACCATTCAAAATAAAAATTGGCATACAACACCCATTCTTCGTAAAAAGACAGGTTTAACCAAACATCCCTATATCATAGCCTAGATTAATGTTCATACCAATAATGGTAGAGAAGCAAACTAATGCATTACCATGTGATCAAGATGAGAAACTGCGCTTGACTGAGCAAGTCGTTTGATTTCTTCAATATCACCTTCTGTGTATGCGGAAAGAAGTTTACTAGCACATCGGCCATGATCATTGCCCAAAAAAGCATCGACCCTACACAGATCCAAAGCAGTAAGCGTATAATCGTGTAAATAGTACTTACAAGCCAAATATATAGCGCGAGTAAATAGCATTTCATATGAATATAGATAACCACAGCCTCTCATTTCATCATTCTAGGATCTTTATATAGATGAAACTCACCTCAGATGATAATTCTTGTCATTTGAAAAGAAACTAGCATCTGGTAAATTTATTATAAATATAGAAAAATCCCATGATTTTTGGGCTCTGGCTCGATAAATTGTCTATACTATATAGTAAATAAAGCTGATGTAATAACACGTAAGTTACAGAACTTCAATATATTGCTCATACCAGAAGTTTCTGTTAGAGCTTTTACTTACTGGGAGCAATCGTTGTAGCATTTTTCTGCTTGCTTGACATCATGAATATACAGGTATATGAGAATTGCACTAAGATATGCCTGATTCAACAAAGGTTATAAAAATAACTTCTTCATAAGTACATATTTAAACATGATACTAAGGAATTAAAAAGTGACTGATACTCGAAAGCCAATAGGATAAGAACATTAATAATGCAACAGCTTAATCTCCCATATGCAGATGCTAGTTAGTATTGCATATGCTAGTTAGTATTGACTACACAGATACAGAAGGACAAGTTACAATCATCACATGAGTTATCAGACTACAGAAGTAGAAATGTAGAACCGGGAACATTGCTATTTTGAACCTTTACACATACTTGCATTCTAATGAAATAATCTGTAGAATTAGTTTTAGTGCAACAACCAAGATACATGAATAGATGCCACAAGGATGGTAGTTTCTGTAAAACAAGGTACAAGAAGACTAATTATAGCTCTAATGATAAAAGTTTTATTAGTAAAGATGCAAAAGGGCATCAGTCTCTTTGTCCAATGACAAGCAAATGAAAGCAGAGAGAAAGATGCTAGATACTTAGTTGTAAGTTTTTTCCTATTAAGAAGATTCTATTTTTCAGAAAACTCAAGTCCACTTTTTCAGGCTTTAGCACTCTATTAGCATAGGTACTTCAACAGCGAGCCATTTCCACATTGTACTCATATCAGATACCAATACTTCTAAATTAGTCCAAAATAATCTATCTCATTTACATATAAACACATGGTAAAGAAGAATAGTGTCAAGGGAACCAATTCCAAACGTTATCATTTTGATAAACAATAGTGTAAAACTAAAAGATAAATGTGCAAAAAGCCAAAAAGCAATCCTTTCGCACCTTGCACTGGCTATGGGTAGCATTACACTTATCAGCTGCTAAGCCCCATCTCAACAGGAAAGCCGCAGCATCTGTATACCTGTAAATAATGGAAGCAATTATTTGTAGATCACCAGGATTATGATTAAACTCATAATAAAAGCTGGTGACAGGTGACCCTAATTTTCGAAAAATACCAACTATCTAATGTTTTTGTGTACCTCTTCGTACTGTCGGAGCATTCCCTTTTCCCTTTCCCTAATAAATAAAACCTATAAACCCCAATTTCCCACAATTTTAGCCTCAATTGTTGGATTATCAATGCTGTTAGAAAACCCTACAACATGATTCAACAAGACCTCACCCATTCACCAAAATCGTAATTACCATAATTAATTTGCTAACAGCCATTATGTACTGCATCTTCTTAATCGATTAAAAGAATAATTCCATAACTTACAACAAATGGTATATCATTCCAAAACTTACTTTTGAAGTTTTATATAAACACTAGTAACATCTCGATATAGATCAAAGGCCATTTGCTCTTTGCCGTCGTCTTCAAGAATAGTGCAGGCCTCAATGTAAAGTTGAATGGCTTCTTCAGGCACAGGATCTTCAAGGGTACTGTAGTAATTTTTAACATTTGAAATGGTTTAGGAAAGACATTCACATTTAAACTGTAAGATGTACAATCCCGTACAGAACATAAAGAGGCCAAACCTCTTAAGCTGTAATCCTACCTCAAGTATATGCACAATATGAGAGAAAAACAAACATGGAAAACTCCCAAATGGAGAAAGGTTTTTCTAGAATATAAATTTTCAGGTACCTCCCACTACATGTGTGTGTGCAAATTCAATATATAGGAAACTGAAAATTCTTTTGCCAAGAAAAGATGAATCATCATTTAAGAACAATAAGAATTCCTGCAATTGTCAAGAGTTCCCAAGTACAAGTCCAAATCTTTTCCCTGCAAGTAAACTAACGCTTTTTGAGACCACTAAGAATTACAGAAAGAAGAGAGTGAACCCTGTCTTTACCGGGCTCCTTTTGCAAGAGCATCTGATGCAGGCTGTGCTCTTCCGCACACAGTGTATAATTCCGATGCCCTTCTGTAAAAATCAGCAACTTCATTCCACTTGCCCAACTCCTTTGCTAGAGCAGCAGCAGACTCCATATGCTTTGCAGCATCCCAGGGTCTGATTTCATAGTGAAGGATATATAGCAAGAGAACAGTCATACAGATCATCAAACAAAATCACTTATATAAATGAGGATACGAGGAGATCAACTCTTGTCCTTTTGATGCTTTTTCGAGTGCGTCCTTTGCTTTCTCGTAATCCTTGGCAATCCTAAACCCATTAGCTACACAGAACCAGTGAATAAGAACACGTCCCCATTAACCATTACAAGCTTAGGAGATACACATAGTGGATACATACCCGCTTGCTCATACAGAAGAGTAGCGCTTTTCCAATCAGCATTCCACCTTGTAAAACTGAGCTTCGTTCTAAAAGATGGGCATTCAAAAACTCAGAAGAAGAACTAAAAGTCTTATGCTTGAGCAAAAAATTACTTCAATGAAACAAAAGACAAAACCTTTGCCCTCTTCTACTCTTCCCCATTACAAATTTACCAACTTTATATACCCATATTACTGAAAATTCTAAGTTACTCAACAATTTAAGTACAGTTCATACAATTCCACACTTCCCCAGATAACCAAAAAAAGTTGCAATCTTGATCAAGTAAAACAGCAATAAAGAAAACCACCTTGAATCTACAACTCTTGAAGCAATCAATCAGAGAAACGATTTTCCAATCCTACCCAAAACTTTACTCTACAAACCCAATTGAAATCACTAGATAATGTCTCAATGTTTGAAGAATTTCACAGACAGTTGTTGGTGGTGAAAATTGCATCAAATGCATAGACAAGAGCACAAGAAAAGAAATAAAAATGATAAAAAGTGGGTATGTAAAGGAAGAGATAGAGAGAGAGAGATACTGACAGCTTATCGGCTTTGGCCATCAGCTTGTTTGGATCGGAACCCGCCATGATCGAATTGCCTACTCTCTCTCACTGTTTATGTTTTTTTTTTTTCTAGTTGTACAGCGAACTTTTGAATCCTTGATAGTTTGATAGCTTTTTCAAGCTGGTTTACGCTGTTAACTCGGTTTTCTTTAATCTCGTTGCAACTGGGGTTGGTTTTCCACTATTGCCACCCAATATAATTCCTTTTCACACCCTCATCCATCAAATTGTTTTCCTATTTTACTAGTATTTAATTATTTAATTTTTTTGTTTTCTTTTACTAGCATGCAAGGATTCATTACAAATTGATAGCTCGGAGAGGGAAATTATTAGAATGATATGATTTTGAGACCATTCTTTTGCCTTGAAGAATTATGGATCGTATTGGCTTTTCGCAAAAGAGAGACGATACAGGTCAACGGTTGGGATCATAGCAGTTGGTACGAGCAATGTTTTTTTTTTTTTTTTTGAGAGTAATAGTCAATCATTTTATTAATAATAATAATAAGAACGATTACAACTTGTAGATGTAGAGACTACATCAAAATAAAAAATAACAAAAACAATACTAGATGCAAAAGGCATTGGAAATAAAACCTAGCAAGGATAAAAAGGGATGCTAAAAAGCATTTGATGAGGCACTGGGCAGACCCCGGGCTATGTAAAGGTACCAATAGTATGGTCAACCATGCTTCCACAGAACAATATGCGTCGAGTAGAGGGTAACCTTCTATCAAGATAACCGGCGGTAGTGTGACCAACCTTACCCACTCCACGCAAATTAATACATCGAGTAGAGAGCAATCTTCTACCTAAGTAGCCGAAATTCCAGAATAGTGTAGCAGAAAAAGAAGTCCACAAAAAGTCTACTGGATCCCAGATGCGAATCCAAACAGAAAACAAGGCCCAAACAAAGGCTCATCTTGAGTAGCCCAAACCCACAGTTGGGCACCCAAAATTTCTCTGGGCACCCAGATCTATCCCACAGTTGGTACGAGCAATGTTTCTTTGTTTTAGAATGCATCACATTAACCTCCTAAATATCATTTTTTTGAAGTCCCATATCAAGTCCGCATAAAATCGATCCCTAGAGCCAAGAGTTGTACCGATTTTTATTTTTTATCTTTAGCTTTTGACCATCAAATCAAAATAAAACACCCAACCTTTGAATAAGTACTTTTGAGATGTATATGAATGGAAACGAAAAAGCCTTACCAAGTTTTAGTCATCTAACCGTTGAGTTGAAAATTTTCACTGAATCTTTTTTATAAAATACTCATTAGAGAAAGTTCATGAGAAATGAAGAGAAAAAAAATCATTTTAACACTAATGTCACTAAATAAAACGTATAGCGACAAAATTACTTTAAAAAAATTCAAATATCCTGTCAATTGCATCATACACAAGCTAATGATCATGATTTAGTATAACCACTACATATTTTAACAGTTGTAGTAACGATTCACCTAATAAGCTTCTAAACTTCTAATCCAACACATCTCCTGCTTCTTCAAAGTCAAAAGTCAAACACCTTTGTCTTTGCAGTCTGGAATTGGGAATATGCATGACTCAAGTATTAGGTTCATGGTAGAAATAACATGAAAGCAATGAGCACCAACTACCATGAACCCAAATTATACTTCACTCTCGCTTTTCTAAACCTATATAAACTACTTAAATCATCATCCTGTGATCACCATCAATATCACTTACCCTCATCTCCTAATACTGTAATGGCTTTCAGTCTCAGTAGCACACTCATGTGCTTGCTCTTCATTGCTCCATTGCTCTGCAGCTTTCACTCAAGCTTGGCGTCCCGCCTATTGCCGGAGTCAAAGAAGTCATCAGCAAAAGACTTAGGACTTGACTCTTCCTCACTTTTCCAGCCAAGTCATCCAGCATTGCCAACATTCCAAAACCACATGCTGATTCCAAATCCAAACTCAGCATTGCCAACATTCCAAGACAACATGCTAATTCCAAATCCAAACCCTGCATTCCCATTCCCTGGTCTGCCAGCACTTCCCAAACTTCCTCCAATACCTCCAATTCCCACATTCCCTTTCATCCCAACCATTCCTCCCTATAATCCTTATCTTCATCCTATACCACCAATACCAGGCTCTGCAAAGAAATCTGCAGACTCAGCGGTTTCAACAGATGAGGCAATCACAGCAACCCCATAAGTAACCTTTGTTTGCATACATGCCTGTTTGTGTTTTAGTACTCAAAACAGCAGTCTGGTTTAGATTTTTATTGATGAAGATGTAAACTTATTACATCTACCGAGTTGCTTGTAATACTTTAAAGTTTTAACAATAAACAATAGTCATCTTTTCAGCTGTTTTTGTTGCTCATTGTTCCTTTACATAAGGATGATTCAAAATTTCAAAGGACCTAACTTGCTAATGATTCAAGATTGTAACAACTGCGAGGTTGATTTGGATATAATAGCCATTTAATAGCGCAGTTTTTAACTGCAAGCAACTACTCAAGTTAGTAGATAAACAGTCCTGAAATCAAAATAAGATGTGGGTTAGCTAGAAGGATCTATTGATCTAATGTGACCACCATTGAAACTACCCAACTCAAGAAAACAAAAGATTCAAGATTTAACAACTAGTGCAAGGTTAATTTTGATACATAGGGACAAATGGACAATAATAGTAGCACACTGTTCAACTTCATTCAACTACTCAAAGTTACAAAACAGAAGAACTACATGCATACTTAACTTGAACACACACACAATGAAACTGACAAAGTACATAAAACCAGATTCATTTTAACTTGGAAACTTATGCAGGAGGAGGAGAAAAGAAGGGATTGTTAGGGATGTTGAAAGGAGGAAATGGTGGGAAGTTAGGAATTGATGGGAATGGAAATGGAGGTAGTGGTGGGAAATTAGGGATCTCAAGTGGAGGTGTAAATGGGATTTGTGGAATTGGAAGTGGGGGAGGAAGAAATGGAATATTGCCTGGAATTTGTGGTGTATATGGTATTTGGGGAATTGGTAATGAGGGTGTAAATGGAAGGTTTCCAGAAGTTTGTGGTGTTAATGGAATCTCAGGAATAGGTGGCACATTCTTCATCTCACCCAACTCCATCTTTGCCTTTGTTGACTGCTCCTTCATCGTCACCTTTCCATTTCCAGCAGCTCTTCCATTTTCCTCTTGGGTTGGTTTTGGTGCCTCGGCCAGTAACCAACGTGCTTGAACATGAAGAATATCGGAGGCGAAAATTAAGCTCAACATGACAATGAGACCCAAGTACCCCATTTTGAAAGTAGACATGGTGATGTAGAGCTCAAGCGCAAAGCTTGAGTAGTTATATAGAGAAAGATATGTATGAAGAACACTTGGATATGTATTGAAAGTGGGAAGCTACTAGAATGAATGCCAATGAATGTGCATGGCCCTTGATGGTCGTGCCCTATTACCATTAGAGAAGAGGAGTAATTGAGAAGACAAGAAACGCAGAGTTTTAGAGGCTGTGAATGGCAGATGCAGTAGTAGACTGTAGAGGGCTTGAAATGAGTGCCGCCTCTATCTCTATGCATCAGTTGGTGTTAATTAAACGTCTGAAGATATATAACCTTTTCTTCCATCAATATCTCCTCAACACTTGTATGAAGAAAATGCACGTTTTCCTGCATGCGCGTTTGCAAGTGTCTAACATATATTCCCAAACAAACTTGGTATTTGAGCAAGCCATTAAATTTTACCAGTTTTTAGTTACTATATGCTACTGACTTACTGCATGCTGCACAAAACTTTACAGGGTCAAATTCTGAGAAAGTAAATGAGCACGCTTTGCAGGAAAATAAGAAGAAATTTGTAGTATTTAGTTGCAGGGAAATGAGTTGGAGCAGGGCTCTACATCTGTAATATTTTTTTACGGTGTAGAGAGAGAGTGAGAGAGAGAGTAAATGTTGTTTAATACAATTTACCACTGTATCTATACTACAGATACGTCAGGATCTTACATGATCGTACATTTACAATATAATGAATCAAAAAATTGGTTAATCACATCTTGCAAGCAAAAACAAAAGCCAACCAAAAAGAAATAAACAAAGCACTTCATCCTCAAGCCTTAGCTGTTAATGGTAGTATTATATGTGATTTTGACAATGACAGACAAAGGAATGTTGACAACATGACCTTGATTTCCAAATAGTCCTATCCTTCCATAGCTAGCAGCAGTGCTGTTGCTCGTAGCATTGAAGAATACACTCAAGACCTGTGTCTCCCCACGAGCAATGTAAAAATGTGATGGAGACACTTTTAGCGAAACTCCAAAAGGCGCACTCCAGCCGATACTATAAGTCTCATTTCCAGCAACGTTGATCACGGTTCTTAGAACAGTTCTAGACTGGTTGAGGTTTGCTATTGTTATTGATGGTAAATTCAGGTCTCCGGCATTGATGGTAGAGTTATAAACCCAACAGCTCTGACCAGTGTAATTCAAAACCACAGGAGCGGATCCATTAATGCCACAAAGAAATGACATATAATTGTCATAACCTACAACACGAGAACATGCATTTCAGACATGATAATGTCAAACAAATAAATTGCTACTTAAAATAGTTTCCTTAAGTTTCTGAGATATGATGGTATTATAATTTATGAGAAGAGATTGTATAACTTACTGGAATCAAAAATCAATCCTGGATTTAGTGCTCCTGTAGCATTTACAAAACCACTGCCCATGTCAAACGGCGTTGCTGGAGACTGGTTTTGATCTGGAAAGGCATAAGCACGCTGAGCCATTATTGACCCACCAGACTTGTCATATAGAGAAGCCGTTGTTGAAAGCGCAGATGCAACGGCTGAAGGACTGAAATTGGGAAACTTCTGCTTAACCAGTGCAGCAAGACCAGCAACATGAGGAGCAGCCATGCTTGTCCCAGACATCATTGCAAAGCTCTCACCTGAAAGGTGGTCAATACAAAAGTAAAAGTTATATACTATTGTTCAGAACACAAAGGAGAACTATGTCATTTATGAACCAAACAAAGTTATAATGTAAATTTAAATCACTATTACTGTTACCAATTCTCTGCACTTCTAAGTTTTACCTTGAAATTCAACCGAGTCTGTGCCCATAGAACTCCAAGCGGCCCATATAGAGTTTCCAGGAGCTACCAAATTGGGTTTCATTATGTCTGCAATATCAAGAGAATTGTCTTCTGGATCTGGCCCTCGAGCAGAGTAATACATGATCTTTGGAGAAGTACTACTGTAGTTCGCTTTTGTACCACCACAAATGGCTGCAACTGCCCCAAATTTGATGATTTTCTTCGTCATGATATCTCTCTCCACGGAACGATTGTAGTATTGGATAAAAGCCTGCCACATATATCATAAAGCCTTATCAAATGCCAATAGAGAGAGAAGTCAACCTTCCAAATGTATGTCCATGTGGCAACAGCCACTTTGACGATTAAACTTTTTGAATAGAAATGTAAATATATAAGTAACTAATGGTGCATCCATAAACAGGAATCCGCACCTTGGAATCCTCCGGGGAAGAAATTATGATGCCAGGTATTTTCATTGGAGTTGGGTTGAGTTGATAACCAATCACAAAAGCATCCATATAAAAAACAACACCAACTGCACTTAAATTTTGCGCTGTTTGTATGGCTTGCTGTATTGTGGACATTCCAAGCACAAATCGAATTGAGTAGCTGCAGATCAAGAGGTTTCCACGGACCAGATCCTGATTGAAGTTGCTCGAGTCTTGGCATTCACTTACATACATATCGTCTGTAACTGTTGTGTCATTATTCAAAGCATGCATTGCAGAAATCAGCGTGTACATTGTATCATTATGTGTACCAGCTGAAACAGAAACAGAAACTTATCAGGTTCATCTTTCATTTTAACTGGTTGCAGTCATGGTTCACAACTTCACATGCAAGTTGCAATGCCATGCATCAAGATGTTAACAATGAAGATAATTCATAAGGAACAGATTAGTAATGTCATATTTAGAGGGCAACCAACATGTCTAAAACGTTAAACTCTGCCAGAGATTATGAGTACAATTAAAGCTTCCCTACATAAAAATGTTAACGATGAAGATAATTCACAAGGAACAGATTAGTAATGTCATATTTAGAAGGCAACCAAATGTCTAAAACGTTAACCTCTGCCAGAGATTATGGGTACAATTACAGCTTCCATGCATAAAAATGGCTATTTAAGGATCAGGTCTATTATTGAAGTGACTTTGTTTAACTCTGTAAGAGATGGGTACAATCACAGCTCTGTTATTGAAGTAGCGTAAAAACTGTTTGTGTAAGGATAAATCTAGTAGTGACATTTAATTGGAGAAAGGAACAAGTTTGTCTCCAAATTCAAGTAGGCATACAGAGATATATCACGCAGCGTCAGGTACCGAACATATCAATCTTCAATCTTTATATATATAATTATACATACATATATTGAAGATTCTGCTTCTTATTTGATACACACACACACACACTCACTATTTCCAGTCCTTTTTGTATTAATCTCAGATTCTGCCTCTTATTTGATTGTGTCTTTTATTTTATTCTAAAGAACACACTCGATACTGCTACATGTATAGCAAGTTCTGCTCTATGATTCACTGGTATTGGCCACCAGCATATAATATAAGCTACCACATTCATTATTTTAGACATCCTCCCACTTTCTTACCTTACTCTGAGTTTTGAATACAAAAAAGATAAGCTTTGGACAAAAAAAATAAAAAATCACTTGAAAATCTCAAAACTTTTATATATCAGTGATCAATCACTCATTGCATTCCACAGAAGATTCAAATATAGATGCTCACAAAATATGATGGATCGTGTTTTAATTTCAGAAAGAAAAAAATATATATATATATATTTAATTGTTTATATATAGTGGACCTAGTTTCATTAAGAATAGTGACCCAGTCTGTATCAGGAATTCTTAAGGAAAGGTGTATAAGTACTGTTGTTAAATGATCCTATAGGGAAAAAAATGAACAGAAATTGAGCAATAAGCAGCAGGGAACAAACTTACGTGCAAGTCCAACTCCAGGAATGGTCACATTGTTGCCAAGGGTTATAGAGTTGCTGTAGGTTCTGTCATGAGAAGCAGAACCAACAGTGAAGATCCATGGACTGAAGGACGACATGCTTTTTGGTGATGGTCCAGTATTTCCTGCTGCTTGGACAACAAATATACCAACCTTTACGGCTGATAGTGTTGCCATATCTATGGGGTTAAAAAATGTTGCAACTCCGGGAGGACGTCTATTGGGAGTGATCGATAAGCTTATAATGTCAACCCCATCCTGAGCAGCCTGGAATGCAAATAAATTATCAAAATTAAATATTCTAGAAACTGGCAAAGGATAACATATAAATAAAATTGTTTTCGATTTGATTAAGAAACCCCACTGAAGATTCATCAGCTGTTTGATAGGTTATAGTTTTCAGAAATGCCAAGCAAATTGCAGGTACCTGGTCTATTGCGGCAACAACATCAGCAGCAAAGCCTCCAAAGCTTTTGTACAATGCCTTGTAAACAGCAATGCTGGAATAAATAGGCATGTGATTAAGACAGCATAACCGAATATGCTCACAATTCTAACATACCCAAAATGGCCACAGAGGAAAGGGAAAACAATGACTATATAGAGCTACACAGCTATGTATCTAATTCTACCAGCAGCAATAACATGACAGGAATATACACAGAGACTCAAATCTAGATTAATTACTGTGATCGAGGAGCCATCCCACTTGCATGTCCAAAATGATGCCCAGCAACAACCACTGGAATTCCATGGTTTCCTGCAGCAATGGAAGCAGTGTGCCTGTAAATTCAAAATTAGATCCATCAACCATCTTTTGAATTGGAAGCTAACCACATGGAAGTAGAAACTTTTACATACTTGTATAGCAATTAACAAGATCCCTTTATTGCTGTTATCATAAAAGAAGCTACTTTGGCAGTTCTCAAAATGTAAACTAAAGGCATATAAAAATTTTAAAATTTCCATGTTGTACTGGTTTACTACTTTCTCTCAGGGAACTCAAGAAAACTCACGTGCCGTGGCCATCACCATCAAAAGGAGAAGCATAGTCCTGGGATATATTGAAAACACCCCTGGTTATAGCAGATGCTGCAAAATGGCGGGCCGCTATAAGCTTCCTATTGCATGAACCAGATGGAAAATCTCGAGTAACCTCACAGACGCCTGAGAAATGAGCTGGAACTGGATATGGATTTTTAGATGAATTATCAGCAAAACTACTGTGTGTTGGATCAATGCCAGTATCAATAAATCCAATCACAACCCCTTCTCCGGCTGATTTAAATCCACCTCCTTGGACCCATGCTCCCTGTGGTAAACCCAAGAACTGAGGAGTATGGGTTGTTGCAGTTCTAACAGAGAAATCCAGGACCACATTTGTTACTTCTCTCCTCCTGGAAAGCTTATTAACCTACAAAATTCACAAATGCCACCCGATTGGGAACTTATGTTGAAGTACATCTTTTCACATACAAACCAAATGATGTTCCATTTTACAAGATGTGAATTTGAAATTACACACATCAAGCAAAAAAGTAAACATTCATAATTCATAATTAGAGCAGCAAAGTTGTATATATCATAATAATTATGAAAAAAAATGATAATATTTGTTTTAATAATACTGAAATTTTACTGGTGGATATACCTGATCCGGGGTAACAAGCACAGCAAACCCATTAATCAAGTAGTGGTAGCTGTACAGCTTCAGATATTTCTCCCCTTTCAACGCCCTCCTCAATAATGAATCATGAACTCGAGCAATGTATGAGGCATACTTAGGATCCGTCCTTGAAATATTTTTAGATCTAAAACAAGTCAATTAAAAGCATCATCAATCAAGCTAAAGGTCCTAATAATACAAGCAACCTGAAAACATCAAATAATTAGACACAAAAGGGAACAATGAGGAATTTAAGGCAGGTTAGAGAAAAGAAAAATAATAATAATAATAAACATATGAATTTTGCACAATAATTAAGAAGAAGAATTTAACTTTGAACATGGGTCAAGGACAATATGATCGGTACAATTTTCCACACGTTCATAAGAAACAATTTGTACAGACATCATATTGAAAAAGAAACAACAAAGGACCCCATGAGCGAGACACTGAAGCTGGTGAAAAATTGTTTCTATTTCCTGTAGAATTCCAGTTCTTACTTCTATTATAAAAGTTGAAAGCAATATTAAACCTAACCCAAATTTATTTGTCCCCATTTGAGTAATTGTTTTCAGGTGTCTAATCACAAATTGAAAACAAAATTCAAAACCTCAATCAGTACTACTTCTACTTGGATCACAATTAAAAAAAAACCAGTACAAGGTGCAAACCAAACAGAGAAAGAAAATTCAATCAAAGTAATTTCAGACTCTAAGTAAAGCTTGGAAATTGAAGACCAGAAGAGTACCTTGGTTTGTGAATGCTCAACCTCTCAGTATCCCCATTCAAACCTAGACTGTTCTTTCTCAGGTCAGCCAAGTAATGAGCAACAGGAGCTTGTTTAAGAGTGACAATATACACAGCAGAGTCGTTATCATAATCATCATCATCCTGACACCAAGAGCTCACAACCATCCCCAAAACAAGTAACACCACCAAATGCACCCCATAAATTCTTCCCATTTCAGACCCCAAATCCCAGAAAACAACACTTCCCCAGATGAGCAAAAACGCCTCAAAGCTCAAGTCTTTCAACAACCCAAGTACTCCATTTTCAAAAAAGCAAGCTTCTTTACTGCAACATTTGCAGATTGTGAAGAAGAAGAAGAAGAACCACAAAAACCAGAGAGACCCTTTTGTTCAATGTGAGAAAGGGTGTGAAGGGAAACTGCAAAATGGGCACCAAAGTCTTCACAGATAAGAAGTGATCTGACTGAGAAAGCAGCCTTCTTTTCGGTGAAAATGAACCCTTTTGTTCACTTTTGTGGGTTTTTTCTTTCTTTCTTTTTTCTTTTTTTTGTTTGTTTGTTTGGTGCAGAGAGAGAGAGAGAGAGAGTCGAGAAGCAGAGTGAAGTAGAGGCAGTATTAATAGCTGGAGCACCGAGAATCTGCGCACACTTTCTTGGGTGATGTGTATTGGAACGGTTAGTTTATTAAGCAAAGTGGAAAAAACAAAGGCTTCTTTGAGAAATATGAACGTTTTCTTTTGTTCTTATTCTATCGACTGTTATAGGTCTTAGACTCTTAGCACATATATCCTTGCACCATTTTTGGACATAGTGACTAGTGACATCTAAATATTTGTCGACAAATTCATCCGATTTGGAGAGACGTCGACGGTACATAGATCGGTATCTTATTGTAGGACTTGATGTACCACTGGAGAAATAAGTATGCTACTGTGTGGAAGTAGTTTACTTAATATATTGAAATATTTATGTACTGTAAATAAATTTTTGTTTTAAATTTCTAACATTTTTGGTAAGTATCTAATTATTAATTTTATTGATTAGGATATAATATCAGTGTATGTGGAAAACTGCAAATAAACAGATTCTGAATTTTGTGGTCGATAAAAATAGGATCTTCAAGCTTCATTGTCTACTTTCGATTTTTCTTACCTGGAATGATGTGGTCTTGATGGGTCAAACCTTCTTTGGTTTGGAACTTTGCTTTGGATTGTCTACTTGTTCCAACGTTCTAATTTTTTAAGGTCACCCGTGACAGTGCACAAATGGGAGAGAGACTCCTTTGGTTTTGTTGGTTGGGTGGGGGTGTTGTGGGACGGTGCTGTATTGAGTACAATTGGGTGAATGAGTACCATGTGAAAAGGAGCACGAAACTGAGTGCGACTTCTAATGGATTCGCATACCATGTTGGCAATTGTCTTCTTCCCCATGATTTCTCTGTCTCACCGACGTGAAGTTCTTCAGTCAGGCCGTTGAACTCGGACCATTGAATTTATTCTGATCCGCATTCAAGTGATGTTACTTGTATCGATTCTAAATGCAATGAGATGTAAAGATGTTTTGAGTTCAAATTTCAGTAATTAAATTTTAATTTATAAATTAGACGTGTCACGTGACGCGACCGACCTACTTAAAATTTCTCTCTTCATAATATTGGATGTAAGAATCATAGAGCAAAATGTGAAAACAATTATGCCGAATTGTACGTTTAAATGCTTTTTTCCTATCTGCATAAAAGAAATGATCGAATACATTGTCTTCACAATTAAAGTTCCTCCCTAATAAGAGAACTCCAAATACATGAAAGATGGACTCAACTAAGCTTGTAGGACCTCTCTAGTGCCTACATTGACCATGAAAACCTTTATCCACAAGTAATTCTCAGTCCTTAGAACACCAAGGGCTACGGCGGATCCAATCTGAATTCCGATACCATCAACATTTCATTCAAACTGACCATTGTATTATCCTCCCTTATGTTGCTAGCTATAACAAACGAAAAAAATGAAAAATACAGAGCTTCTGGTGTCCAATACATTTCTGTGTCTTCCCATAAGGTAGGCTACCATGTTACATGCACCCATTGTCTGCTTTTCGAAACCATGATGGTCCTAATTTAATAGTCGTTGGGAGTTCTTGGTGCCCTTCACTTTGCCAAAAGAACCTGATTCCTACAATCATTAGGATCACTCTCCTTTTGAGCCTAAATCATGACCTTCTCCATGTGACAATATCAAAAGGAAAAAGAACCTGTCTACCACACTACCGTTGCTCCTTGATTCCATCTATATGGGGGGATGTAAATGATTGTGGTAGAGTACTATCGTACTACAAAGAAAGACTGATGCCATATCTAACTTTTGCAACCGTCTTTCATTTCATGTATACACAATCACACATTCGGCAGAAAAGTGGACAGAAACACTTGGAATCTACTCCTCAATTTATTCGAAGTAGGACTAACAAATCTAATCCTTGGTGCAAAGACGAAAAAAAACTATCGGATTGTGTCTTTAATTTAAATTTGTTATCAGAATTTTCCTTGCTGTTTTTATTTTTGTTAGAGACTTTTACCGACGAACATTTATCATCATACGTGTTTTATTTATTTATTTATTTTTCTATGAGAGACTTTTGAATATGATTGAATTATCGTCAAAGGTATGTTCCTTTTTGTTTTATTCTTTATGAGTGACTTTTATTGACGAACATTTCGTCGACAAATACCTATTTTTATTTTATTTTTTTATTTGTATGATAGACTTTAGTGGACAAATGTCCGGTCGTTAAAGGTATGTCAAAATCTTCAACAAATTGTTCGAAGACCTTTATCCATTTTCATTTTATTTGTGTGGCCAATTTTCCCTCCTCCATAAAGGCTTGAGGCCTGCCACACCGCCCTTTTTCTCAAAAAAAAAAAAAAAAAACTTTTTTCTCATCCAAGTATTAAGCCTGATACATCCTGTGGGTTCTACACAAAAAAGACTTATTATGAGCCCAATAAGTCTTTGTCCTTTGGATTCGAGTTTCAGCCCACCATTTGGATTTTCCAGAAACCCACAAATGCCACATTGGCCCAGGCCCACATTTCCACTGGTGCTGAATTGAAAATGATAGGTATATCTAAATTGATCAAAGTTTAGGGCGCCAATTGAGAGATCAGTTATCCAGTATTTGAGACAGTGAGGATGGCACTGGCAATGGCAGCCATAGCAATAGCTTCACCAAATCCCCTGCATTCATCTCTAACTTTATCAAATGCCAGAGGCAGAAGAGCCTTCTGCACAAGACCAAGAAGAAGAAGAAGAACCCATTCTCTGATGAAGATTACTGGGTCCAGTCTTGCTGATGGCTCTGCTCTTTTTCAAGCAGCCCATTACACTGTATGGGTTTCATTACTTCTGCTTTGTTATCATTTTGGTTCAATCAATCTTTGAGCTTAAATATTATGAATAATTTTTAGGGATGTGTAGCACTCTTAAAAGAGTTAAAGGAGTGATCTTTATTGTGATTTGTGAATGAAGTTTACAAATTTGCTTGCAATTAGTATATGGAGAAACAGAAAGCAGGAAACTTTGTGATTTTTATGTTAAAATGGTGAAGGTTTATGCTATTTGGTTGTGGAATATAACATATATGACATAATTAGGACATTTCTCATATGGGATCACAGTATATATAGCTTCCTAGTGGAAATTGGAGGTATGTCTTGTCATTTTGGCTGAAGTAGTTGAACTGTAGCTCACTAGTTTAGCAAGGAAGAAACTTGAATATCGAAATTATGAAAAGCTGACAATAGTTATGTCTATCTACTTGTGTATTGCTCTAGTGATATCTGGATGCTTTGTATATGTAGGAACTAATCGAAGGAAGATTCATATTTGACTTTCTAGGTGGATACCTACATTAAAAGTGGTATGGTGATTGGGTTGGGGTCTGGTATAGCTTCTGGTATGGCCATGCAGTATATAGGTCTGCAACTTGGAGCAGGTGCTTTAAAGGATATAGTGGGGATACCGACGTAAGTATGCATTCTTTCATCTTGTCTGATTAGGAATTTACAGTCATTTTTTTCTTTCTTTTGTTATGCCTATAATTCTTGGGCTCCAAAATCCCTCTAAGTGACTATGCAAGCCAGTGATGTCCTGGATTCCTAATATTTATTGAACTTGGTATATCTTAACTGGTGGAACTGAGACAAGTTGAGGAAAAGGAGTATTGCTTTTCTCTTAAGCAGGTCTGTAGCATCTGCAAGTGAGGCAGCAAAGGCAGGAATTCCATTGGGTCACTATGAGGATAGTTCTCAAGTGTGTACATATTCTAAACATCTGAAAGTTTCCTTTTTCATTGAGTTTTTATTTTATATTTTATATGCTTTAGAGGGTTATCCTTGTCTCTAAGTCCAGAAAACACACCAGTAATTGCCATGTCTATGCATTCCCTTTTTGATTCCACAAAAGAAAAAGTTACACCTGTATCGAACAACTCTGAATTTGTCACGACATGAGAACTGAAAATGATATGCTAGCTAGGTTGTACAGATATTATTAGACATTTTCTTGACCCAATGTGCTATGTACCCCATTCAGTGTGATCAATATAAGATACCCCCTAGAATGATCCTCAGTAGGATATCATTTTTAACTTGCTCCTTTGTAGATTGATTTTGCATTTGATGATGCTGATATTATAGAAGAAAGGACACTTATTGCTGTCATTGGGAGAACAAGATCTCAGGGTGAGGAGTCAATCATCCAAGAGAAGGTGAGTTAAGATAATATTGTCTGTCCCTAGCATAGCAAATTTCTCTAGCCATGTAAATTTTTGTGTAATATTATTATATTTTTCACATTTATTCAACTTGCAAGAATTGATATATCAAAGTTATGCTTCTTAAGATGAAGCCTGCAATTTTTTGTCTTTTTGCTTGCAGACTATATTAAACGCAGCCAATAAAGTTGTCTTCATAGTCAGAGAAAACCAGTATAAATGTGGTATGGATGGTTCTATTCCAGTTTTGGTGAATCCTGTAAGCGGCTATGCTCACCATCTGTTTTACTTAAGATTTCAAGTACCAGAATAAGAGAATGATTTTCTGAACAGTTAAAGTAATTTCAGCTCAACTGGATGGAAACTGCTGAAGAGATTGATGACCTGTTTTTAGGTGATGCAGAGGTCTGCTTCTATACTATGAAGTCAATATCAATTATCAATTTTCCTTGCATTTTATCATAAGAAACAAAGCACTTGCCACTTGTTTTTCTCAGTAAACGGGTGATTATTTCTCAAATCTTATCTCTTTTTATAAGAATTTTGTATGGTTTCCTAGGAGGTATAAATAGTGAATAAGAAGTGAAGTGCGCGATACTTACAAACCGAAAGAAAAGAAAAAAGTTTAAAGATGAATATAGTTGTGAGTAACAAGATGTAGCTCTACTCTTCTAAATAGAGTGTTACCCTTCACAACCCAGCTTTCTCTTTTACTAAGCTCTTATTCAACAGATCTAGTCTTATGAACCTTTGAAGCATCATAAAAGAAGAAGCAACTTGCAACATCGTGTGGATTATGGTAGTCTCCACAAAAGTTCTCTGATTATGTTCAAGAAGTTGTAGAGATACTTTTGGAATATAAGTCTTGGTCACTGATAGAATAGACACTATCAGATTGTTAGTATTGCTAGTTTTCAGTGTTTCATTTAAGAAGCAAATACAATTTCAGAATTGGAAATTGTTCATGAGACAAAGGAGTTAGCAATATAAATTGATGTTGCAGAACCGCTCTCATCTTTTCTAATGGTATCTCCTTTGAATCCTTTTGAAGGTATGGAGGAGACCCTCAGTTGGGCTGGCAGGGCCTCATGGTGGTCCGTTCCCTCTAGTCACCAGAGAAGGCCATAACGTTATTGATGTCATATTTACATCTCCAATTCTAAGCCTTGGTAGGTCTTTCAATCATGGTCTTTTCTTGTTTTACTATATGCTTCTGCAGTTGATGACAAGTTTGCATGTCTCTTTCTGAATTGTAGCTGAAGTATCAATGAGCCTTGATAATATTGACGGAGTCATAGAGCATGGAATCATTTCCAAGTTCCCGTTAAGTATTTTGATCCCTATCACTTTTGCTTTTCAGAATTTAAAACTTTTGAATTGTGACAATTAAGAGATGTTTTCATCCTTGTGCATGGTCTAAAGTCTAAACTATGTTGCTTAAGTAGTCTATTAATCAATTTAGTAAAATATCGCATTGGTTTAAGAGTTTATCATTCTTGTAATTGTTATTGTAACCTTTTCTTGTCCAATAATAATGATATATCATGTTGATCATAAATGAAATTTTTGGATAGAACGTAATGTCTAATTATGATCAACATGATATATCATTATTATTGGACAAGAAAAGGTAACAATAACAATTACAAGAATGAAATGACATTTCATAAGTCGATCTTATTGGGATTTTTAAGTCATAGAGCATATTTTAGTTTCCAGAAGTGCATTCAACTGCAACAAATGGGGGGAAAAAAAACTGATACTTACTGAGTTGCACCTTGTGATTAGTGAGTCCATATAGACATCTCAAATTCTTGTGTTCACAATCAGAGATCCTATACTTGTTTAAAAAAAGTATTATTTTACATAAGTATCATGTTGATATCTTGGAATGTCAATTAGGTATTGCTATAACAACTAATTCTTGGTCTCGCGTTGAATTACAGATGCACTGCAGTAATTGCTTCGGAAAGTGGGCCGTCTGTTGTTGATAATGTGCCAAAGAATTCAGTAAAGGAACCTTAATAGCAAGAGCCTGCATCACATACTTACGTGGCTCTTCGGTTTTTTTTTTTTTCCCTTTCTACACACATAAGCCTCTGTAGAGATTTTACTGTTATCGACAACTCCCATTTTTATTATGTGCCTTTCTCATATGGCTTTAGTACATATAAAATCGTACCCATTCTATGTATATAGTACACGTTTGTTTGGTGATAGGTATGGAACTTGTGTTAGATGAACCTACCAACCAGCATTTTGAGAAACTGGGTCAATAATATGTGATTCAGCTGAGCATATACAAATAGAGGAATCTTCAGTCTGACAAAATCAAGTATATAATATGTTTATTTTATTATGCAAAACTTGTTCTGTTTGAGTAAAAGAGTTAACGTTATGAATTCTTGTTTTTCTTTCTTTTCTTTTTTGTTTGGACAATTATGAATTCTTGTTTGTGTTTGAGCTTTTTCAGGCGCAATGGAAACGTGATGCTTTCTTTTAGGTTTGTCATTTTCGTATGTCCTGTTTTTATTGGGGCAGGGGGACCTGTATATGACTATTTGGCGTGTATACACATTAAAAACCAGTGATACTGATTGATAGGGTCAAGGTATGTTTGCTTAGACAGTTGGACTAAAACAGGTGAAGCCAAAATGTTAAAGAGTCATAGATGTAGGCGAGATGTTTCAAGGAAGATCACAGTTAAGTTAGACATCAGTTCTTAAATCTTGAGCATTCAATACAACTCTAAATTATTAGTCTTTTCTATTTGATAAGACTATTTCTTAAATAGCCGTAATATTCACATCAGTTGCAGACTAAAATATACAAGGCACATGTGCAAAGAGCACGCCAAGGTTGACTGTTGCCTAGTCTTCCTACTCCTGCGCCAAAGTACGACTAAATTGCTGGGTTAAGTCTGGTCTGGTGTGTCTACTATCTAGTGTATGATATGACCTACTTTGAAAAGTCCGACTAAATTGGCTGGGTTAAGTCTGGTCTCGTTGTAGTTGCATTTACTTTGGTCATTTGGTTGATGAATGAGCATACAGGTATTTACTGTTTAGGTTAACTTCTCAACTAATATTCTGCCTAACAGGTACTACAGAAAGATAGGTGTTCTATATTTATTGCGTGGATCACATAATTATGATCCAGGGATTATATATAAATCGATTGTTAGTGGGTATGAAGTCACATTTGATCAAGATCTATCATCAGGTTTTAATAATAAATATCCAGGACATGACTAGTCGTGGTTTAGGCTATTAGATTTTTTTTTTTTTTTTTTTTAGAGATTACGGCCATTCAGTGAATGATACAGACATGTAAAAATGTTAAAGAATATTAGAACTGATCTTGTCATTATTATTATACTAAATATCCTCTATACATCTTAGTTTTATATTAGAGTTATGGTTTATGTTTAGGATAAATGCTATTAACTACTAAAGTTAGAAGTCTAATTTTCATAATTATATTTAATCTTTTTAGGTGCATATATTTCCTCCTTTGAGATAATAGAGATCTGAATCGAGAACCTCTCGACAGCGGTCTAATACATGCATCTCTTATAAAGTAATCCCTCAAATACTTGTGAAAGTTTGAATTTTGATGCCCTTTTGTAATAGCAGCTTCTGTAACTCTTTGCATTAGTCTAGCTGCTCTAGCATCACTAATCGTTCTGTTTCTATTTTCTTACCACCAACTTGGACAAGAAATTAGTTGGTCAACATCAAAGTGGGAAGTCAACTTTAGCAGGCCAAGAATGGCAGCTGCTACAGTCAGCAATCAGGTGATTTATGTGGGACTCGTATTTTAGTACATGAGATGTAGATTCAGGAGTTTTAGTTTAATAGCTAATGATGTTCTGTAGATCTATATTAATCAATTGAGGATAAAAGAAATAATTTTTCTTTGTTCCCACAAGTTGAGAAAGTAGCTTTTGCAATTGTAGCAGAACATGGAGAAATGTAGAAGGAGCTTTTTCACCCCTAACTTTCCACGTTATAACAGCACATTTTTCATGTTTTACTTATTCTAATTCTGCACAAAGTGACTGATGCCTAAGCACAACAGATATACCAGAAAACGTGTCTGAAATAAATATTTATTTTCTCTTGTAATTTCACAGAAGCAAAAAAAAAAAAAAAAAAGGTTACAAATTGAAAAAGGGCTATCTAATTTGGTTATGATACTGCAGTTTCACCATCCAGAAAACTTCACAAAAGTCCCTGATCATGCCTAGTGACAAGTAAGGCGAATTGGAAGTCCTTTTTCTGGGGTAGGCATCATATCACCTGTGATCTTTTCCTTGGGAAACACCACTTCCCACTTGAACCTCTTGACCACATTGTGAACAAAAGTCAGTATTGCAAGCCTAGCATACTCTTTTCCAGGGCACATTCTTGGTCCTCCTCCAAATGGAACAAATGTGAATGGTGGGAATGCGCTTATGTTATCGTATCTTGAGGGGTCAAACTTTTCTGGGTTGGGGAAGTATTCTGGGTTCATGTTTGTTGTGCTGACAGTCCAATATACCTGATACCAAAAAAAAAAAAAAGTCAGTTAGCTACTTAGTTTTTATCAGAGATGCTCATTTTAAGTCGCAAATAAAGATGATGATGAACAAGGTTTATACCTTCCAGCCCTTGGGAATGGTGTAACCGGCATACTCGAAATCGGTCAAGGCCTCTCTGAATGTTCCCTGAAGTGGTGGAGTGAATCTCATAACCTCATTGATGACATTCCATGAGTACTTCATCTTGTTCAAGTCATCCCATTCCAAAAGTTGTCCAGGCTTTTTTGACTCTGCAACCTCCATTTGTTCTGTTTTCATAATCACAACACAAAACCTCAATTAGCATATCATTAAAAAAACAAATCAATTTGATGAATTGGGTTATTAAGTTGTGAAGTGAATTACCTGCTAGGACCTTGGCATAGATGTCAGGCCTTTCTCCCACATACTTCATGAAGAAAGTCATAGCAGTAGCCACAGTACTATACCCAGCAGTCAACAAACCCATCATCTTATCTGCAATCTCAGCCTCAGGCATGTGTTGCCCAGATGGGTCACTGGCCACAATCATATGTGTCAGAATATCCATCATGGGTGCTCCTGATGCCATTGCAGCCTTCTTCTCCTGGATCACAGTCTTTAACTCCTTTCTGATTGCATCAGCTGCTTTTGTTGCTCTGTAGAAAATGGTTCCCGGGAAGTTCACAATAAGTGAGTGCATCCCTACAGTCACATCATCAAAGTTCTCCACAAGCCTAGCAATCCTCTCCGGCTCATCAATCCCCAAGAAGAATCTGCAGGCAAGACCAAGAGTCAAAGTCTTGGCCAAAGGGTAGGCCAAGACCTGATTCTTGCCTTCCCAGTAGACCTTCATCTGTTCTTGGGTGATTGAGTCCATTTTCCCCAAGTACCTCATCAATGCTTCTGGCTTAAGGAACCCCGGTGACCTTAGTACTTTCGCCTCTTCGTCGCGAGCAGGCTGTTTCGGAGCAGGAGCAGCAGCTGCAGCAGCCTTGTATGACCTGAACATCTTCTGCATGGAGTGTGGTCGAAATGCAGTGAAGTATTTTTGCTCATTGGTGAAGAGAAATTTGTGTCCATTAGGTCCACAAATGACAGCGGTTTTCTCCCCAAGAATCTTGGTCTTGAAGATGTCAGGGGAGTACCTCTTCATCCTCTTGAACACAAAGTTTTCCGGCTTGCCAAAAAGAAACTCGAGAGTTTCTCCCACAATAGGCCACCCCATGCTGCCTGGTGGGAGGTTCTTGCCATCTTCAGATTTGAATGCGAAGAGGGCAAAGGCGAAAAGAGCAGCACCCAAAGAGAGAACAAGGTAAAGGGTCTCCATGGCTGGAGCTCAGATCTCAGTTAATGGTTTGCTGAGACTGAATGAAGTTGGGAAGCAGTGATGTTTATGGAGCTTGGGAAGTAAGAGGTTTATAAAGGCCAAAAGTCGTCAATGTTGAATATTCTTCTGCCTACTTAATTTATTTGGGTCTCCATTCTTCCATGTTGAATGTTCATAAAATGGACGTCACGAACTTGTTATTATTTTCCTGCAAACTAATCAAACATCATGGCGTTACATAAACTTGATACCCAGTTTACAGGTTACATCTTTAATTATGTTCAGTAGTCAGTATTTCAAATTAGTCAGGTTATTAAAATTGTTCATTTTTTATACAGTAAGAGAACAATAGAGACGTTTCTTCTAACTATCTGCTCTATCAGCTTTTAACTTTGACTTGTTTAACACGAGATGTCTTATAAGAGATTATATGTATTACTTTGTTATTGTTGTCTTTTCTTATAAAAAAAACAATAGACACACAAAAATTTGTCAACCTCTACAATACATATATTCGAGAAACAGTATCGATGTTTACAAGCACAAGATTACTCTAGCTCCGTGAGTACATAGAGATACCAAGGCTTGGCTTGTAGTTGCAATCTTGTAGATTCCCGCTGTAAATACTGCGACATATTTCTGAAATTATCAATGGTTTTAACTTTTAAATAAACTTTTGCAATTTTTAAGATCGAGAGTTGTTTAACTTTTGCTGACAAATGATGCCTTGCTCCGGCAGTGTATAGATGATTAGATGCCAAGGGTCGGCCTCAATCTCTTCATCTTATTGATTCTCCTCACGGTCCTCACCAACCAATTGCAATAAGTTACTGGTCATCCAATACATTGAAATGATCTGTACGTGGACTAGTCCTCCAAAAGTTTGTAATATTTGGTGCCAAACTTACTAGCTTTTTCTGTGCTCGTTAAATGAAGAATTCCGATCACAAAACTCGACGCCACTGCGGGATGAAATGAGAAGGACGAAACTGCATACTGCAAGATTTTCTTACTCATTTTATCACGTAATACTGTTAAATTGTTTCTTCCTAGCTCATTTCGATTACTGGATTCTTGATTCAGGTTCCTATTAATCCATGCATGCAGTTATTTTCATGTCCGAAAGGCGAAAATGGCCTGAAGAAAGCACCAAGGCATGTTTTTAATTACCAGCAGGTATGCGTAATATGGTCATCACTAAAGCCTCTAATTAGGCCAAGGTCAAAAGTCATCAACTCAACTTAAAGCTCAGTTCATGATATAGAACTCATGGGAGTTGTTGTTGGTCTTGGTCAATTAGGGTGGTCGTTCAATTATTTAACTTTTGTTCATTTTGTGATTGACCTCCACACACTCCTTCGTCATATTCTATGACTTAGTCAGTTTAAAATTTTAAACTGGATCAATTTCTCTCTTAGTGGCAAGAACCAAATAGTACGGCATCGATTTGTTTTCCCGGCCCTCTTATGAATGAATTGTACGTTTTCTCCTTCTTTTTATTTATTTATTTATTTATTATTATTCTTTTTTATCATGAATTGAACAATTTCATTCAGAAATGAAATTAATTGACGTGTCATTTAATTTCAAGATATTTACTATATACTAAATCTAAGTTACTGTTCACTCAGGCCCAAAATGGAATGACGTTTTTGCCTCTGATTTTTTTTTGTCAATTACATTTGCCCACTGATTTAGTGCGTTGTTATTCGATGGTGCTTATTGTGAATAAGTATAATCAAAATGATCCAGGATCTTCGAGAAGCCTCCATTTTCACCGACTTCAACTATTTTACTGTTTTGAATTTTCCATCAAGATCGACAGTGATGAAATCAATTTTTCCATCTCCTTCAGGCTTTTCTCGCTCCGTCGTTTGAGTTTAATTCCCCAAAGCCTAAGAGGGTTGGAAGATAACAGAGAAGACAACCACCTCTATGCTCGGAACCCAATCAATATCGCTTCTCTTCGTCCCTCCCAATTCGAAGAGTTCGTCAAAGGTACTCCAACCCAACCCTCCCTCTCTCACTTTTCTGCGTCAATTCTTCAAAAGGGAGTGCTAGGCACACACTCACCCTAGGTGTGGATTAGCCACACTCTTCCTCAACTTCCCACGTGTCTAAAGAAAAGCTCATAAAAATTGGAGTTTTCTATTTCCCTTCTTACCCTTTTTAAATTTAAAAATTCTTTTATCTTCTCCTTCTCCTCCTCGTCATTCTCTTCGTCCTCCTCCTCCATGGCTGTCTCCCACCGCGTCCTTGGCCCCAAACGCTTCCAGCATTTCCACACGTTCACCTTCGACCCAATTACCAACAATCTCACCACAAATCTTTTATTTGTGTACGAATCTGAAGAGGAGCAGTTTCGATTATTCATATATTTAAATTTTAAAATCATTTGCAATTATTCTTGGCTGAATCGAAAACATTGAGATGCTTCAAGCTCAGAGCTTTGTAGTAGCGATGAGTTCGTCTCCCCTGACCTTCATCCTCCTCAGCAGCAGATCCCTCCGGGTCAAGTTCGACCGAATCTTGAATCGGAACATCGTGGTGAAGTAGTCTGGCAACGGCAGCCCCAAATCAAACCTCGCTTATGCATACTCCGATCATGGTCGTAGGTGATTTCAGCGATGGAGTACTCTTGGTCGTGGATAGCGTCGATGGCGGTTTAGGTAGAGGCAGTGAGGAGACGGCTATGGTGGAAAATGCGGCGGCCAAGACCCTGGAAAGGTCGAAGTTGGAGTAGAGGGCGCTAGGGTGAGAGAAAACACAATGGTTTTTTACTTTTTAATTTAAAGAGGGGTAATGAATGGAAATAAAAATATCATACTTTCTATGAGCTTTTCTTTAGACACGTGGGAAGCTAAGGATAGGAGTGTGGCTCATCCACACTTAGGTTGAGTGTGAGCCTAACACTCCCCCTTCTTCATAAGTTGTTAATAGAGATTGATTTATTGTTGCTGAAGCCTTGGAAAAACATATAGCTTTGCTTTTGGTGGGCAAGGGATTAGGGAGAAAAAAAAAACAACAGAAAATCATAGAAATAGAATAACTAAAGTTCAAGATACTATATTAGATAGTAGTTTGTGTAATTTTTCTTTTGGCTGAATTTTTTTGTTCTAAAAAATTCTATCATATTGGTTTTTGGGCAAACTTCAATTTTTGAAAGGAAGGCAATATTATAGTAGGTATTGGCTTACTAAAGTTGGAGATTCACATTTGTTGCCCTGTATTAGGAGAAGTTATACATGAGCATGACCAAAATGCTCTTCTCATTATTTTCTTTGCTGTAATTTGCATGTTTTGATCCAATTTATGAGAAGAAACAGTTACCGTGTTTGAGAGGCATCTCATCTTGACTGCTAGAAAAGTTCCTCAATCATAAGTCAATTTACTTGGATCAAGAAGCTTCCACCAGCCAAGAAGGTAACTTTTTTCATCTGGGTAGTGGTAAAAAGTTTTGATCATTATGCTTGATAATCCTCCCTCATATTTAAACCACATAAAAATCCATCAGTTTAGGAGGGGTATTGAATCCAGAAGAAACTCTAGCATAAATTACCGGGAAAAGGGCCCAAATAGTGTCCCACCTTTTTCCTATTCTAAACTTTCGTACCTCACCTTCTAAAATTATCAGATTGGTATCTGAGGTTTTCACCCCGACCCAATTTTGGTATCTGGAGCCGTTAGCTCCATTACAGTGCCATCCAAATGTGCAAGGGCAATCTGGTCTTTTTAGCCTTATGTCTGTAACTATCTCTCTATCCCGTTATTCCCCATTCTCAAATTGAAATCGAAATTAGAAACGGAGTTACCCCCCCCCCCCCCCTCTCTCTAAAACGAATCTCTCTCTCTCTCTGAAGTAGAGTATATCTTGGCCTAGAGATTTACTTCCCTTTTGTCTGAGATTCTCTGAGAACGACTCCATAAGATTCCAAGCAATGGCCCAAAAGTGGAGGTATTTTCGCGTGGCAGGAGATGTACCAGCTTATTCAGGTAAAATTGTCCCCCTTTTTGTTTTGATACATTATCCTTGTTCCTTTACTCAAGGGGAATAGAATAGAGTGAAATTTGGGGTAGAAAGTTTATCTTTTTGTTGGCTTTCAAGGGTTTTCTTTGTCATCATCTGCAATTTTCTATTTCTGTGTCTTTTTGCTATCAGGATTGTGTGGGTGGGATCAATAAATGAAATTGATTTAAGGACTGGAGCTGGGTTAGTGATGTATTAAAAATCCTAGCAGATTTGTGGGTATTCTGGTTTAAGGTTTTTATTGCTTTAGGGTTGGTGACAGTCATAACTAGGGTACAATATTTTAGGGCTTCAAATGAGGGTATAACGGGTCTGCAAGTTTAGGGTTTATAGGGTTTATGAATTTTTCTGCAAAACAGATGCTTAATGTGGACAACGTTTAATAAATTGGTTGTTGATTTTGTTGATGCAAATCCTAATGTGTTCACTATGAAAATCTACCACCATGGTAGATTTCACAATGAGAATGGGTGTAATAGGCAGTATAGAGGGGGAGTTCTTGTTTGTTGATGGTGTAGACCCGGACAAGATGTCCATGACTGATTTGATATACTGGGCTCATGACATTGGATATGAAGCGCCCCCCTTCCCCACCAATGCAATTTGGTTTAGGATCCCAGGTAGTGAACCTGGGAGTGGCTTTCTTCCTATAACCAATGATAAGGAAGCATTGGATATGTGTAGGTTTGTTCTTGAAAGTACAAAGATGCTGGAGATGTACATAGTGTGTGCAAGGGAAAGAAGGGTATTTTTGGATGATGAGCTGGATATGTTTGTAAAAAACCTAGATCACACTAGATTTTTAGGGTGGTGGATTAATGATATTGAATAAGGGGTTGTATTTTATGATGGGATGACGAGGCAAGTGAGGAAGATTGGGATCCACAGTTTGTGCCTGAGGTTGTGATTTTGGAGGATGGTCCTGATGAGGCTGTTAATGAGGATGGGCCTGGGAATGCATAAATGGGACATAGGGCAGAGGATGGGCCTATGGGACAAGGGCCTGAAGAGCCAGCTAGTGAAGATATTGGACCACACAGTGATAGGGCAGAGGGAGCTTCAGTAAGTAGAAGAAAAAGGCAAGTTGAGAAGGGTAAGAGGCCAATTGAAGACCATGATGATTCTGCACCTTAGAAGAAGAAGGCAAGACCAAAGAATCATGTGCAAAGAAGGTACTTAACCAGATATGGAGGAGAGACCTCAAGACAGCAAGAAGACTTGGAAGTGTCTTCTGACAGCAGCACAGATTCAAATGACCCCAACTTTGAGGGTATTGTTGATTCAGACTATGATATGAATTCAGAGGATGATGACATTGACTTTAATCACAATGTGGATGGAGATACCAACAAGGTGCATGAGTGGGATGACATGGGATTTGAAGGGATTATATCAGTGGAGGGTAGAAGTGAATCAGATGGTTTGAGAAGCCTTAATGGTTCTTCAGATGATAATGGGAAGGATAGAGGGAACTTTCCTGTCAAGTGCAGGAGAAGATATTCTAGGTGGAGAGAGTTCAAACAGAAGGAAGATATGAAGGACCCAACTTTTGAATTGGGTATGGAATTTGCAACCTTAAAGGTTTTCAAGGCAGCCATTAAGAAGCATTCAGTGTTGACAAAGAAGGAGATCAGGTTCCCTACCAATTTAAGACACAAGGTGTGTCATTTTTTACTTGGTTTTTGTTTTTTTGTAATACAGCAGCACATTATGTACCTTGATTGGTTTATGTTTTTTTGTGTGAATAATTTGATTGCATTTGTGGCTTTTTTACAAGGTCTGTGCCAAGTGTGTAACATCTCCAAAGTGTCCTTGGAGGATATATGTATCTACAACAGACAAGTCAAATCCAAAAATCTAGATTAGAAGCATTCAAACTGAGCACAAGTGTACCAGTATTAAGAAGAAGGTGTTTCAGATGCATGCACTCTTCATAGCAGAGGAGTATGCTGATTTTTTCATGACTAATCCAAATTGGACCAGAGAAGGCATGCAGAATGGAATCAACAAGGACTTTGTTATGGAGGTGGACTACCAAATGTGCTATAGAGCAAAGGCCAAGGCAATAAAGTGAGTCATAAACAAAAAGGACTTGAGCAAGCAATCAAAGAGCTGTTTCCAGATGCAGCACATAGGCATTGTGTGAGACACCTGCATAACAACTTTAAAAATGATGGACACAGAGGTATGTATTTTTTTCATTTAACCCTACATAACTTGCTTAACTTGGTTAACTAAGAAAATGATATGAATTTTTAACTGGTTTCATAACTTTGCTTAAAGGTTTAGAGTTGAAGCAAAAGATGTGGGCAGTTGTTAGGAGCTGTACCCTAAACACATTCACAACAGCAATGGAGGACATGAAGAAGAGTTCAGTCTCAGCATGGCAATGGTGCATGGATAGACCTGTAATCCACTGGTCAAAGTCACACTTTGATCACAAATTCAAATGTGACTTGCTGCTCTATAACCACAGTGAGAGCTTCAACAAGAGTATTCTCCAGGCAAGGAAGAAGCCAATCCTAAGCTGTTTGGAAGAAGTTCGAACACATACCATGGGGAGGATGGCAAATAGGAGGGCATCTGGGGGTAGATAGAGGTGTAAAGTTGGGCCAAGAGTGGAAAAGACATTGAAGAAGGCAGTAGAGTGGAGTGGTGAATACAGAGCTATACAATCAAGTCCTTAAAGGTTTGAGATTCAAGGGAGGGGTGTAGCTTGCCAAACTAGTGTGGTTACAGCTTATTCAGTAGCTTTGGATTTGAAGACTTACACTTGCATGAGGTGGGATGTCTCTGGGATACCATGTAGCCATGCAGTAGCTGCCATATTCTCACTAGGAAAGTCCCCTGATGATTTTGTTAAGAGTTAATTACTGTTTACTCCCTATAATTATAGGGTTTCATCGTTTCAGTCCCTGACCTTCGAATTTCACTTAAAAAGTCCCTGAACTCCCAATTTTCTCCTAATTGGGCCCTGCCGTCAAACTCCGTCCAAATTGACTGTTAAATTGCTGACGTGGCATCCATTTTATGCTGAAATGTCTATTTTACCCTCAATTACTTTTTTTCTTTTAATTTTTTTATTTTTTATCTTTCTCTCTTTTTCTTTTTTTTCTTTTTCCTTTTGACCTCTTCTTCATCCATGGATCCGCAAGACCCAATGCCCCTGAAAACCCACTTCGTCTCCTCCACCGATTCTCCCGAGTTCACTCACCTAACCACCTCCTTGACTCGCTCCGCCATCATTGCCCTCGACGCCGAGTGGAATCCCCTCCGCCCCCAGCACCCCACTTACCCAACCGTCCCTCTCCTCCAACTTGCCTGCAAACTCGACCGCGAACTCGCCGGCGACTCGATCGTCGTCGTCTTCCTGCTCGACTGGACCCTCCTCCAGATCAACTCGCACCTCCAATTCCTTCGACGGGTCCTTCTCTGACGATCGCGACCCGATCTTCGAAGCCCTGAAAGCCCAAGACTTCGAGAAGATCTTCGGCGGCTCGGCCAGGTTCTCCATCAATTTCGAAGCTTTGAACTTGGATTCCATGTACGGTGGTGGTGGGCCCACTGATTCCTCCTCCAAGGTCGCTGATTCTGGCCCTGTGTTGCGGGGCTGAAGAGCTCCGCTGCAAACAATATTTTCTCCTTGACAGTGACGTCCCCGCCGCCGCGGGCAAGTGATAGTAGTGGGTTTGATGACCTTCTCGATGGGCAAGTGATTGTGTGTGTTGCAGATCGTTTAGGGAAGACGACCTGTTGTTTTTGAGATTCAGAATCAAATGCATTGAGCTCGGGAATTTGAAGGGTGCGGGCCAATGAGAAAAGACGACGACTTGGTCAGAACGCGGGAAGGAATGCACGGTAGTTCTATGCATGCTCAGCATTCCAACTCCGACCGGCGGATTATGGAACCCCCTGGCCCGTCCCTCAGAGTATTTCAAGTTTGGAAAGGAAACAATGTAGGTCTATATTCCTCTTCAGTTTCTCTATTTAGATTTAAGGTTCTTAAGTAAGCTGGGATTGGTGTTTGGATTTGCGAAAAGGTACAATGTGTCTCATTTTTTTGCAATTTTTCTTTTCTGTGCAGAAATTTTACTTCAATGGCAGACTGATATTTGGTCCGGATGCCAAGTCATTGATTCTTATTTCTTACTGTGTCGCTGATTGTGGTTCCGGTGATCTTGTTTTGTGCTTTTGTTTCAAGAGGACTAGTTCGTATTTTCCCCTACCATATTGGCAATTTTATCGTGGCTTTAGCTGTCGTATCCACAGTCTGTGTGAGTTCTTTACATGACTTCTTTACCGATTCCCGTCTATATTTGTTGGTTGAATTGGATTCCTTTACATGATGAATTTTCGGTTTTGGGCAGTACTAGTGTGGAGGTTGAATTAATGGTTAGTTATGTGAATGTTGCACTGTATATTGTGCCTCAATTTTCATGGGCTATGTGTTGCACCGCCCAATTCCCCCTCGTCTCGCCATCCAAGACCGCCGGGGAGAAGAAGATAGAGAGAGAGCTAGGTTTGTTTTTGGAAGAAGATGATGGAGATGAACAGAGGAGAGAAAACCTGGAAGAAGAAGAGGTAAAAAGAAAAAACAGAAAAAGAAAAAAAGAAAGAAAGAAAGAATAAAATTAATTTAAAAAAAAAAGAGTAAGTGAGGGTATAATAGACTTTTTAGGGGGGAAACCACTGCCACGTCAGCAAGATAACGGAGTGTTTGACGGATGTCTGACGGTAGGGACCAATTGGGAAGAAATTGGAAGTTCAGGGACTTTTTAGGTGAAATTCGAAGGTCAGGGACTGAAACGATGAAACCCTATAAGTATAGGGAGTAAGCAGTAGTTAATCCTTTTGTTAATGACTATTTTACCAAGGATGTTTATATGAAAGCATATGAGCCAATCCTCTTTCCAATTGCTGGAGTCATTGAGTGGGAGAAGATACATAGGCCAATTGCCCCTCCTCTATATAAGAGGCAGCCTAGGAGGCCTAAAATGGCTTGAAACAAAGAACCAAGTTAGCCTATGAAATGTTCACTTTCGTTTCTAGCTCATGTTTTATGATTCTTTGCATTTGTAACTAACTGTTAGGCATATTGCCTTTAAATAATTGTAGGTGAGGTAGCACCACCTCCTGGCACAACCAAGTTGCCTAAGTTGTATTACTCCCAAGTTACTTGCACAATCTGCAAGAAAAAGGGCCACAATATGAGGACTTGCAAATCAAGGAATCAGGTATGATTTGAAGATATGGTCACTGTTGAAATGAATTGATTTGAACTTGGATTGTTGTGTGTACTGTTGAATTGAATTGATGTTCATTTGACTTCATAGTGAAGTTATATTGATTTGTATTTTGGGATATCAGGAAGAAAATAATGTCCAGCAGGAGGAACAGGTGAATGTGCAAGAACAGGGTGCAGAGAATGTGCAGCATGAGGAAGCTGTGCATGTAGAAGAAGAGGGTACAGTGAATGTGACACAGCATGAAGCTCACATTGCACAACAGCAAGAGTCCCAACCTGCATTTTTGCCCACTCAGCAGTTCCAAACCAGTACTACTCAAGAAGGCTCATCCATGCCCCAATTTAAGCATACAAGGTTCAAATCACTAGCACAGAGAAAGCCCAAGCCAAAGAATGCCCCTCCATCACCAGCTACTTCAGATGAGTAGAGAATAGTTATGGGATTAAAATGGATTTCTGTTGCTTTATTTCAGTTTCTTGTCTTGTTCACACAGATGACATCTGTTTTTGTATGTTGCTGCTCCAAATTTAATGCATTTGTGCCTTTTGAGACAACAATTGTATTTGAGACTTTGTGGCAATGCAAGCTTTATTTCAGGTCATGTTATTTTTATCAGTTTGGTTGCATAGTTTGTGACATAGTGCCATAGTATGATAAACAGAGCTTCAAAACTTAGAGGCACTCTTTTTGGGTCGGGGTCAAAACATGAGGTACCAAACTGATATATACTTTAGTCCTCTGATGGAGAGAATAACCATTCTCATCCAAATTGGAGGCAAATAGGTCAAAGGAAACCATTGACTTCAAAATTGGCGACAAATTGGTCAAAGGAACAAAGGAGGGAATGTATATGTCATTAAAATGGCGGGAATACCGGGAGATACGAAAATACCCCTCATTATGTGCCACGTGGATGGCAACGTAACGGAGCTAACGGCTCCAGATGCCAAAATTGGGTCAGGGTGAAAACCTCAAATACCAATCTGATAATTTTAGAGGGTGAGGTATGAAAGTTTAGAATGAGAAAGAGGTGGGACACTGTTTGAGCCATTTTCCCTAAATTACCACATGCATCAGACCCCACCAAGTGTTTAATCAGTTAGATTTAAGTCTCAAATTATTGCTCAGTATACAGTTTTTTTAGTGTTATTGAAATTTTTATCAACTTTTTTGCACTAATTGTGTACAGTATCATCATGGATTCTTCTGCCAATACTAGATAGATATCCTGCGCAATATTGCGGGTATATGTAGGGGGTGTTCTTCGTAATGATCAAGCTGCTTTCTTGGCTGCCTTTTCTATCAGGAAATCCTTTGTGACTTCTCCTCTTCATGTCGAATTGCTAGCCATAAAACATGGGCTGTTCTTGCTTCTGGGTTAGGGAGTGAACAGTGCAATAATAGAGATTGATTGTTTAGTTGCTGTTCATGCTATTTCATCTCCAGTTGAAGATCTATCAGGTTTGAGCAGTGTTCTAAAAAACGCTCTAGGCGGCGCCTAGGCGCTAGAAGGTAAGTGGCCGCCGTGATTAAGAGGTAGTCGATCCAGAAATCATTTTTGAAGTTAGTCGGACGCCTGGATGTGCTTGACGGGCGCCTAGGCATTCTGGGCAGGTAGGACAGCTAGGTGGATCGACAAATTTATCTATCTCTCCTCAACTCTCGCCACCTCTTTCTCTTCTCCCTCTCATTTTCGACGCCTTACTTCGCGAATCTAGTGGCATTCAGGACTCTGGGCCGCCGATCTGACTCTAACGATCCCTCTATCTCCTCAACATCTTTCTACTCGAATACTCGGTCTCTCTCTCTCTCATATCTTAGCACTGATTGTGTTTATCTCACGAGCCGCCGCACTGATGTTCTCTGTCTTCGTGTAGCACTGTTGTTTATCTCGGTGGATTTGGTTTGGATTAAAAGAATGGTGGGAGTATTATTGAGAATGAGGTAAGAAATACTGGAAATACTAGGACTCTAGAAGAGTTGTGATGCAACATGAAGAGAACATGAAGTTGGTTAATAAAAAATAAGCTTATCTCTTTGGTTAATTAAATAAAAGAAAGTTTGAACTTTTCCGTTAGTCAAGGAGCCACATGCTGCTCCATTTTCGAATGAAGAGCCAGTAGGGCGAATATATATTCATCAAAAGCCAGAATAGACCGTTACATACCCTTCCGCTGCCAATTAGACAGACAAGAAGATAGTGGTAGTACCCACAATGGTACATAGAAAATAGACCCACTCATTGTACAATCAATACATAGACATAGCGGGATCCCCCTTTGGTACTACACCGGAGGCGCTAGAAAGATCTGGCCCTCCCAACCTAACTCTTAACCAATAAATCTAATTGCCTAGAGACCTCAATTAGTGTACAACTAGATCCACTGAGAATTAAGTCCACAAGACCAGACCAAATGCAAAAAAAAAACTAGATGCACAAAGGTGCCTAGACTGTCCCTGAAAGCGGAACAATAATAAAAGGATTAAATACTGCTTACTCCCTATACTTATAGGGTTTCATCGTTTCAGTCCCTGACCTTCGAATTTCACCTAAAAAGTCCCTGAACTCTCAATTTCCTCCAAATTCGTCCTTGCCGTCAAGCCTCCGTCCAAGACTCCGTTATCTCGCTGACGTGGCGGTCATTTCCATGCTAAAAGTCTATTATACCCTCACTTACTCTTTTTTTTTTTAATTAATTTTTTTTTCTCTCTCTCTTTTGTTTTTTTTTTTTTTTAACCTCTTCTTCTTCCACATCTCTCCTCTCCTCTCCTTTGTTTATCTCAGTCTATTATCCGGAAGCTCTCATTCTCCGACATCTTTCTCGCTGGACCGAGAATGTGCATACCCATGACCAGAATCATCCAAAAATTACCATAACAACAAACAAACCACTGATCAACTCCAATCAACACCATTGGGATCAGAGATAATATCATAAATCCAACCTAATCACAGATTCACTACTCAGTTCAATTATTGATTAAACCAAAACAGATCATAATCTCAACGAATCAAGAATCAGTTAAACTTGATAATTCAACAATTCATATACAATTCCACATTCACGCACAGCAAAATTCACAACCAGAATCCCTTTTTTTGGCAAATCAAGTTACAAAAAAAACAAAAAAAAAAAAAAAAAAAAAAAAAAAAACGAGATCTAACCCAATTAGACGGGGAACTGAGCAACACCAAGCCTCAATTATTACCGGACCCATCTTCTTCAAAGAAGATTTAAACATCGATTGCATTTATTTCATACAAAACACATCAACCCCTCTCAAGCAGATTTGAACTTCTAAAACATGAACATAGAATAGAGAAATCCAAGTAAAAGAGATACCATCATAAGTAGTGCCACACTGCAAGCAAACTTTGCCCCCCTCCTTGACATCATCATCGAAACAAGCCCTGCAGAAATTTAAAGGGACACAAGTGAGCGATCTCTCTGAAATAAGAGACCCAGAAACACCAAAATAGCCCAAGTGAGCAAAATCTGTAGCAAATGGAGCTCAAAGCATCAATCTTTTACCCAATGTCTCCAAACCAGTGGTTGATCCGTACTCAGAACCGTACCAGACCAGTCGCCGAGCTGCAGACCTGATGCTCAAAGACCACCACAACGTCTTCTCCTGTCGTCGTTCCTCTATGCAAACCACCGGCGCTCTGACCATCGATGTTCGACCCAAATTCCCACCGTACCAGATCGGACCTGCTTCTCCAGATCGGACCCGGCTTTTCCTGCGCCTGTGCAGCCGAGTGAAGAGGTCCCGAATAAAGAGGCTGAGATTCTCTTTATCCGACCCAAAACCCAGATGCGACAAAACGATGGAGGGACGCGGCGGATCTGAGCAGCCGTTGATCTTGGAGGGATTGGTGTTGTCTTTGACCTTGAAGAGGACGATGTGCTCGACGACGGGGAAGGACGACATGGTGATGGTGGCGAATGTGGGGATGCGGGTTTTGGGGAAAGAGAGGTGGTGGTGTTGTTTGGGAGGTGAGAGAGAGCGAGAGAATGGAAGAGGGAGTGGCCTTGAGACACAGAGTCGCCGTCATGTCTAGAGAGAGAAATGAAATCGGGGGTTTTGAGTAGGTGAGGAAGAAGAGAAATGAAATCTGGGTGATGGAGGGCAGCTCCGATACTGGGGCTCTGTTAGAAGAGGATGTAAAGAGAAAAAAGAAAAAATTAAAAAAAAAGAGAGAATTTTTTTGTAAGTAAAAAAAAAAAGATTTTTTTTTAAGTGAGGGTAAAATGGACATTTTGGCATAAAATGGGTGCCACATCAGCAAATTAACGGATAATTTGGACAGAGTTTGACGGCAGGGACGAATTGGGAGGAAATTGAGAGTTCAGGGACTTTTTAGGTGAAATTCGAAGGTCAGGGACTGAAACGATGAAACCCTATAAGTATAAGGAGTAAATAGTAATTAACTCATAATAAAATTTAGACAAAAACTAGATAAAGCATAAATGGGCTTAGGGCAAAACCCCAGCCTAACTTAGAAACCCGGGCCGCCCTAAGAGAAGGAGGACCAAACTCAAGGCCCAACAAGGAATATGGACCCAAGCCCAGACCACGTCACCACCACGCCTACAGCTGCCTCTACAGCACCAGTACTTTTCCGTCGCCGACAAGCCCCGCCACGAACCAGAATCACCCATTCCGCCACGAGCCGCGCCGCCCACGAGAAAAACTAGAAACGCCGAAACTCCACGTAGCCTGTATCGACGTCGAGCTCTGCCTCAAGCCCCACGCAGCCCCACCGCTGTCGAGTTCAACCCCGAGCTCCATGAAGCCCGCACCGCTGGATAAGGAAATCCATAATGAGCGCGCCCAGACGCTCGAGCCCCAGACCGGATCCGCACAGGAACGACATCAAAACGCCAAGAAACGCTGGCCAAGACTCACCGCCAATCATCCTGCCAAAAACCTCAAGCCCACCCCTTTCTCTTCAGACCAAAAGCCCTAGCCAATGCAGTACCCGTCCGGCAGCCAGCAACAAGAACAGCGAGGCAAAGCCGACGCTATCCATGGCCGCCGCCGGACAAGAAATTTGGAGGAGTTGGGTCGCTCTTGCGGCACTAGGGCTTAGAGAGAGTTTTTTTGGTGAAGTTAACTAGCACTTATTTTTTATTCCACATGCTGCTCCATTTTGACAAGCTTAACATATTAAATTATTTTTCTTCTTCTTGCAACCCATTAGCTAAAGTTCTGATTTTTTATTTTGGGTTAATCGATGCCTTCCTTTTTTTTAAGTCTATATATGATAATTAAATATATAAACAAATGCTATAAAATAAAATTAAAATTAAAATATACAAAACCGCCTAGGCGCCGCCTAGGCACCCGTCTGGGCGTCTGGGCGCTAGTCCCCTAGCCACCGCCCGACTAGCGCCTAGCGATTTTTAGAACCTTGGATTTGAGTAATTTGATAGTAGACATCAAAGATATACTGCAAACTTGGCCCTTATTTATTTTAGTTCATGTCAGTAGATAAGCTAATAGGGTAGCTCATAGGCTGGCAAACATTAGTTTTGATTCTGATATCAAAACTGAATGGTTCAATCATGCTCCGGATTTCTTATCGGATGCCCTCTTGTACGATCTCAATCGTGTTTGATGAATAAAGTCTCTCTTGTTTCGTCAAAAAAAAAAAAATCTATCTAGTAAACATAATTCATGAGTCATTTAGAATCGTCCGTCTTCTATGCGATATAAAATATTACATTACACTTGCATGTGCAATATCAAGCAAGTGCTGATATTATAATCTTGCGGTCTAATCAGTAATTAATATATCTTAGTTAAACGGTATCCGGCTAAATCTGTCCGTGATATCGGCCACAATCTCCCCATAATCTCCCAGAGATTGTATCATAGATAACTTATAGATGGTAATCCACACGATGTGCGAAAAATTTATAAATAAAAGAGTATTTTCAATAATGATCGATCAACCTCTATTCAATATCTATTAACAAATTTATTTTATAATTTGGTCCTATGCCATTAGTAAATCAATCTGCACGTTTAGGGTTAAATTTAATAAAATAACAAACTGACCTTAAGCTAATTGCATATTTTACTTAATGAGTAGCTGGCTGCTAGTGCAAGTTGCAACTTAGTTAAGTTGTCCTAAGTTAACAATGATTTGCACATGTGAGTCTCATAATCATGTGTTTCGTTAATCTCTTTCATTTCAAATTAATTAGAAAGACGTTCATTTCAAGATTAATTAGAAAAGACCACTTACTTTTAGCAAACAAACAGATCCAGCTCAACTAAGGTCACGTTTGGTTCGCGGAAAGACGTCCTAAGTTAACAATGATTTGCACATGTGAGTCTCATAATCATGTGTTTCGTTAATCTCTTTCATTTCAAATTAATTAGAAAGATGTTCATTTCAAGATTAATTAGAAAAGACCACTTACTTTTAGCAAACAAACAGATCCAGCTCAACTAAGGTCATGTTTGGTTCGCGGAAAGTAAGCATCAGGAAAGGAAACTTGTTCATTTCCTGCATTTGGGATGCAAAATGAAATGAAATCATTTCCTGAAGGAAGGAAAAATAAGGGAGAAAGTGGTTCATTCCAAACCTCAAAGAAATCACTTTCTCTCCTTCTTTCCTTACATTTATTACTCATAACATAGTATTTTATTACATTATTTACAAACTTTTTAACAACTTTCCTGATAACTTTCCTTACTTTACCAAACATCGGAATGGAAAGTTGTTGAGAAATTTCACTTCCCTTCCCATGGGAAAGACAAAGGAATTACTTTCCTTTCCGTGAACCAAACATATCTAGTATTTTTTTTATTTTTTTTAAATGGGGCTGGTGCAGTTGCCCTCAAACCTTGATTAATGAAATTGCAGAATACAAGGGGGGACATAGAGCTTGAACCCAGATATATCCTGAAATAGTACCAAGATTCTCTACAAAATTTATGTATTCTAACTAGCACCAATTAGCAAAGAATGCACGAATGACTACTCTATTTGTTTTAACATAGCGGTAACATACCAGAAAGATAACTCTATCACGAAGAAATATCATTGCAAACAGCACAGGTTTCCCACTATGTTGCCGCACGGAAATAAATCCGGCGATACTTAATTTCATCCTGCCACTAGGAGTCCATTTAATCAAGTAAATGGTACATCGCTTCACAAGGTCAGACAAGGCCCAGTCGACAAAGCCGACCGCCTGTAGCACAGTGCTGCCATCGCAAGCGCAGAGTCTCCGCCGTCGCACCATCGGCGGCTAACCCGTCGCTCCGAGCAAACGCTGGCAGTCTCGACATCCCTCCGTCTTTGCCAATACGCCAACAAGCATCACCACCTCCTCCAACCACCCCCCTCCACCTGACGACTCCAAACAAACCAAATCGGATTGGAGTCTAATCCGGTCTTCTCTATTCAGATCCTATCATCACCCCCGCCGTCTTGTCACCTCCAGGCGACCACACCTTCCGCCGTCGGCACTCCGCCCTTGGAGAGATCAACACCAGCCCTGCTCGCCAACCGACGAACCCGGCCACCACCGGCAAGACTTTCGCGAGATCCGGACAGCAAAGTCAGAACATCGTCGTCACACCGACTGGACATCCTGTTTGAGCCCAAAAGTAATTTTGGCAAGATCCTTTAGTGGATTTAGCATAGTAGGCCGATACCTGCGGCCTAAAAATAAGTCTGCTTGGGATTGGGTTACAGGTTCACCCATTTCGAAACCCATAAGGAAAACGAGCCCTTATGGGAGTCAGGTAGCTGATTGAATAGGAAACTTCAATCAATAATCCTTCCATGGCAAGGAGCAGTCGAAACCCTAGGTATAAATACCAGGTTTCAAGGACAAATCAACAACAACTCTCAACTCAACTAATCTCTCAAATTATCAAGCCTCTCAGGAGCAAACCTTCAACCTCGTTGAAACCCAGCGACCATACTTCCAGTCCTAGTCTCTCCAAGAGCCGACTGCTAGTGCTACTGCCACCGATACTACCAGCGAAGCAAGGGTAACGCCCTCGCAACCCAGCGAAGCTAAAGTCACGCTTTAGCAAACCCTGTGCTTTCTCCAAACTTCCCAGTGATTGCTCTGCTTAGTCTACAACACTAAGTATCGATTCGGTGTCGCGAAGAGATCACAACCAAAGCCCTTATCCGTAAGGCAAAAAATCCTTTTTCGGAAGGCAAAGAAAAGAGCCTTGTGACGAGGTTGGTGCTCTCCTCGTCCACAACGCTTGAAGAAGAAGTCAGGTCAAGGGACGCCCCGACGACTGCACCCCACGGTGCTGGCACGCCCGCGTACTCACACGCTCAAAAGAGATAGTTTGTACCACACTGATTTTCGTGTCGAACACATTCATCTAGCATCGAACACCCAATCCATTCCAGCCCGTCCGATGACGACAGGTCCTATAGTCTTGACGAAGGACGCCTAAGGTTTTGAGAGAGAGAGTTTGCTATTCGCTCACCTAATGAGAATTTGGGATCTTTAATTTTGTTTAAGAATACTGTGTTTAAGTTGATATCTAGTATAGGGCTTCGGGGTGTGTGTGTTATGGATGACAGATTAGACACTATATATAAGGTGTTTGCAATGCCAATCAGATAATTTCGAAACAGAAACTATATTCCAATGCTAATTCTATTTTCAAAATTTCGAATTCAATTTGAATATACCACAATTGGAATTTATTTTAGTGGATTCAAATTTATAATTTAACTTGCACGCTTACATCTATCCACACATGTCGATTGTTATGCCATCTATCTATCTATACTAGTCTCGCGTTCATATGTGAACACTTGTGCAAGCAAATCCCAGCAAGGGCCTTACCTTTCTGTAGGAATCGAGAGGGACTGATGAACGAAAATGGCAAGACACAAAACACGTACATGTATGGATGATATATATATATTCAAGAGAAGCTAGTAGTAGCATTGTCAAGTATCAAATGTCCACACTCGCATGCCGAAAAGGACGTTTCATTTGACCTAAGATATTACAAAGATGTTAGTGGGAACATTTACACTAGGCATGGAACTCAGGAAAGCCATCATCATTATTCTAGCTGGTCTTTCAATTCAATTTATAATCATGCGTTCTGCTGTTTTAAAATGGTTTAGTTCTAACGGTGTCACTCATTTCTACCCGGCTCATGAATGAAATTTCTTTAAGAGTCAATAACATTTTGCAAATGTTATTGCTGTCATTAGTATTCAGCGGACCATACAGGAAAATAAAAAACACAAAATATATACATGTATACATAGACCATAAAAAAACGATTCCTTTTGTAGAGCATGACATTATAAACTAAACAAAGCATCAAAATTATTGGTTGTGTCAATTAAGTGTTCATTGGTGGAGGAGTGTGGTGGTTTTGATTTGTCTCCTAAGTGTAGAGTCACACTAGAAACGTATATCAGAGAGACTATACACTCAACAAGAGTGACGATGAAACCTTATAATATTTCGCCTATTTACATGGAAACTCATCCGGCCCTAAGAAAACCTTCAAACAGAAACACAAAATCATTAAAAAAAATCTTACAAAAAATTAGATCTTCAAAAATCATGATGACATAAGAGACTTGTTCCTGTATTCTCAAAAAAAAAAAACAAAAAAAAAGGGAGAGACTTGTTCCTGTATTTGAGTCAATTATCTACGACCTCTGAAAATTTGAACTGATAATTTATGCATCCCTTTGAACAATCTTTCTATCATATTATTCGGTGCATATCAAGCTCCCAGTCCAAGACGTCTATATATTTATGACTTAATTCGAGCTGATCTAAGACGTTAATATATGAAACCCTAGCTAGCTTCTTCACGTCCACAAGAGCCGAGAAAATGTAATTAAAACTATAATATTAAGGTGGCAAACTTTGACTGTGTAAAATGTCAAATTCACTGAATCTAGATAAGCTAATTTCTGGTTTTATGAAGTTGGAAACATTTGCCCACAGAATGCCACATGCTAGTGGAACATGTATATATATAACTATGTGCTTCATGATTGCAAAGAAAAAACACAATAATATATAAGGAAAATTCTACCATACAGAAAGTGGGACATATATATATATATATATATATATATATATATATATATATATATATATGTGCTTCATGATTGCAAAGTTAAAACACAATAATATATAAGGAAAATTCTACCATACGTACAGATCGTTGCATTGTAGAAAAAAAAGGCGTTGTGGGGTAGTGACAAGTGTAAAATATTATTTGGACCTAATATTATCTACATTAAGTAAATAACAAATTTTTTTTTTTGAGAGAATTGTCAACTCATTATTGATTAAGCTTATTACAATAAATAGGAAATATATGAATTATCTACCTAGACACCTAATGAGCTTTGGTATGTCACTCATATGGTTAGGAATCCATTTTGATAAAGATAAATATCTGATTAGTTGATATGATAATTATAGCATCCTTAGATAACTCATTGGCTAGAATCAAGGATTCTTTTATGGGAAGACATATCGTGCTTGAAGACCCTATTCACTGTGTGACAAAACATTCAGTCCTGCCCCATAGAGAGAAGTTAAACACATAGTTGAGTAGAAGATTTCTTGCGTGTGGCTGCTTGAAGTTTTGGAGCTCAGATTATTTGTGTTGAATAGCTGTGTTGCTGCTACTGCTTTTGAAGGAATGGCTGTTGTGCATGAAGCAGGTGATGCATCTCCTCTTGTTGTATTCTAGTTCTTATTGTATTGATCATTTGGTTGTGTTTATGCATTTTGTGAAACGATCTTGGTTTACTCATTAAGTTAACAACTAGTGACCTGGGAATAATGCGTTTGCTTTCGTAATTTGTTTGCGTTTACATACGTACCTATTTTGTTTCGTACCTACCTACCCGTTACAACAGATCTAAAATGTGTTCATCGTGTAACATATGCTGAACTTCATAGCTCAAAGCCTTGGACTACTCTCATATCTTAAATAGGATCGATTTATTGATATAGAAACTACAAAATCTGATTCAAGCATGCACATTTTAGCGAGAATATGAGTAAGACACCAGGAAGATGTACAAATTTTGGAGCATTGAAATGCAAGAAAAATGGAAAATAATAGTAAATTGAATAGTGTGATGTATTATGTTATTGTGCATGCCTGTTTCTAATTTAGACTATATATTATATTTGAAAGGGAAAATTTCGCAAACAATACACCAAGTAAAAGCCACTAATAATTCTTATACATAAAGTTCCAAACCAAACATTTCGGTACACGAAATCTGAAACTCGACCCACTATCAGTACACGACGTCAATTTTTGACACCAAAATGTCCATTATGCCCTCAGTTCTTTTTTTTTTTAATAAATTTTTTTTTCTGTTATGGATTAAATTATGTTTAGTCCCTGTACTATGACCCTTTTTTCGTTTCAGTCCCTGACATTCTCAATTAATCTGAAAAGTCCCTAACGTCAAAATTTCTGTCTGATTGGTCCCTCCCTCGTCAAATTAGGAGTTGGCCTTAGGTGAAATGTCCAATATACCCCTCTGTTATTTTTTTTTCCTTTTTAATTTCTTTTTCTCCTTTTCTTTTCTTTTTCCTTTTTAATTTCTTTTTTTCCTTTTTTTCTTTTTTCTTTTTAATTTCTTTTTCTTCTTTTTTTCTTGTTCCTTTTTAATTTTTTTCCTTTTTTTTCTTTTTTTCTTTTTTAATTTCTTTTTTGCTTTTTCTTCTTTTTTTCTTTTTTCTTTTTAATTTCTTTTTTGCTTTTTCTTCTTTTTTTCTTGTTCCTTTTTAATTTCTTTTTTTCCTTTTTTTTTTTTTTCGTTTTGCCTACTTTCTCCTTCCTCAACCCACTAATCCCATTCCGATCAAACTCCACAACTCATCTGTTTCTCTCCCCAAATTGAAACCAAACCCAGCAAAGACCTAGCTTGGCGGTGCAGAGATGGACATCGAGCAAAAGCAAGAGGTTAGGAGCTGATCGATCACTTCTTCACCTTCTCTGAAGCCATCTCCCTTTGTTGGGATCCGCCCTCGCCTCCATCTCCCAAACACAAGCAGATCCCAATCAGCTCGGAAATTCGCCGCTAAACCACTCCCCTCTTGTTTTCACAGCCTACTTCTCTCTCTCCCACTCAAATCTCACTTTCTCTCTCCACATCAAACCTCAATTTGGAAATTTTTCACTGAAAACTACCATTTTTTCAGATCTTAAGGTTTTTGGGTCTTGCTCAAAATGGTGATTTGGATTTTGGGTCTGGTTGAAATGATGGTTTTTGATAGCCAAGTTGACCAAAACCAGAAGTGAAGAAGAAGAATAGTGATGGAAAAGAAAAATGGCCGCTGGCGTGGAGAACAATAATTGGGGTTTCGGGTCGATCTGGATTGGTTCGCCGACGTGGCGCTACCGATGCAGCAGGATACGATGACCATTAAAAAGGAAAAAGAAAAAAGAAAAAAGAAAAGAAAAAGGAAAAAAGAAATTAAAAAGGAAAAAAGAAAAATAAAAAAGGAAAAGGAAAAAGAAAAAAGAAAAAGAAAAAAGGAAAAGGAAAAAGAAAAAAAAAAGGGCCACCGGCGTGGAGAACAAGAATTGGGGTTTCGGGTCGATCTGGATTGGTTCGCCGACGTGGCGCTACCGATGCAGCAGGATACGATGGTCATTAAAGAGGAAAAAGAAAAAAGGAAAAAAAAGAAATTAAAAAGGAAAAATGAAAAATAAAAAAGGAAAAAAGAAATTAAAAAGGAAAAAGAAAAAAGAAAAAAAGGAAAAAAAGAAATTAAAAAGGAAAAAGAAAAAAAGGAGAAAAAGAAATAAAAAAAAGGAAAAAGAAATAACATAGGGGTATATTGGACATTTCACCTAAGGTCAACTCCTAATTTGACGCAGGATGGACCAATCAGACGAAAATTTTGACGTTAGGGACTTTTCAGATTAATTGAGAATGTCAGGGACTGAAACGAAAAAATAGTCTTAGTACAGGGACTAAACATAATTTAATCTTTTTTTTTTCCTTCGTTTTTTCTGTTATTTTTTTTTTCCTTCATTTTTTCTGTTATTTTTTTCTATTATTTTTTTTCCTTCTTTTTTTCTGTTATTTTTTTTTTCCTTCGTTTTTTCTGTTATTTTTTTCTATTATTTTTTTCCTTCATTTTTTCTGTTATTTTTTTTTTCCATCATTTTTTTTCCTTCGTTTTTATCTCTTTCTTTCTTTTCACATAACTAAATATTGGCTGAGTTACAAATATAAGTTGTAGGACCATAAATCTCACCAATTGGAGGGCAAGGGCAGCGTTGGAAGCGAAGGAGTGAGGGTGGAGGTGAGGAAGGCGGCGTTGGAAGCGAGGGAGTGAGCCCGGAAGAAGGAAGAAGAAAGAGATAAAAACGAAGGAAAAAAAATAACAGAAAAAACGAAGGAAAAAAAAATAACAGAAAAAAAAAGAAGGAAAAAAAATAATAGAAAAAAATAACAGAAAAAACCAAGGAAAAAAAATAACAGAAAAAAAGAAGGAAAAAAATAATAGAAAAAAATAACAGAAAAAAAAATTATTAAAAAAAAAAACTGAGGGCATAATGGACATTTTGGTGTCAAAAATTGACGTCGTGTACTGATAGTGGGTCGAGTTTCAGATTTCGTGTACCGAAATGTTTGGTTTGGAACTTTATGTTTTGGACCCAAAATGAGCATTTTGGCCTGACAAGGCACATCTTGGAGAAATTGAGCCAATGTCAGTGGCTCAAGCTATATATTGTCGACAAGTTCGAAATATATATTTAGAGGCTAAATAAAGCCTACTATGGAAGTATGGAAGCATGAAAGCATGAAAAGTCAACTTTAGCACATTTTCCTACTTCGGTTAGGAGAAACCGAGCTAAACAAGGAAGGAGGGGCGGCAGACTAACCAAACGAAATTCAAATGAGCTGAAACTTTCCAGATTAAATCTAGAAAGCCCAAGGATCATTTCTTATGCAAAGTTCCAGAGCTAGTTTTGAGTGGAAGGCCTTCAAACAATCAGTCCAATTTCCTTGTCTAGAAAGGCTTGGAAAACTGGACCTGTAAGAGGTCCAGCAGTGTTTTCGGCCCAACCACTATATAAAAAGCTCTGAAATTTTACCAGGGTGATCTACACTCATAGTGGAACATTTCTTATGAAGAAGTCATGGTCAAAATCTGAGTGCTTGATGGAGATAAAATTGAAGGAATAAAGGAGCAGAAAGTGCTTCCTTATCTCCAAAATTCATCATTCCTTATCTCCAATTATGCCTCCTTATCTCCTTATCTCCGAAATTCATCATTCTCCAATTATGCTTCCTTATCTCTAAAATTCATCATTTCTTATCTCCAATTAATGCTCCACTATCATTTGTTTAATGCTAAACACCTTGGCATGGTAGCCTATAAATAGAGGTTACAATGAAACACTTAAACAACAACACAATTCACTCTACAAACATCTCTAAGATGATCTAAGTTCTCTCTAGAGCAAATCTCTCTAAGAGCAACTCCTCTCCTTCTCTTTCTCTTACCGGTGATCACACTCCTAGTCCTAGTCTTCTCAGAAGCCGACTTTCAGTGCCACCAAACCCTCTGTCAACGTACTTCGGTCCTAGTCTCCTCGGGAGCCGATTGTAGTACCACGACCACAACGGTTATGGAACCAGCCAAGCAAAGGTAACGCCCTCGCAAACCAGCCAAGCTAAAGTCACGCTTTAGCAAGTTCTCTCTACTTCCCAGTGGTTCTCGCTCTGCTCGATCTACAACATCGAGTATCGATTGTGATTTTCAAGAAGCTCAGCAAAAGTCCTCACCACGAGGCATAAAGAATCCCACGACAAGGTTGGTGCTCTCCTCGTCTACAATTGCTTGAAAGAAGTCAGGTCAAGGGACACCCCCGACGACCGCACCCGAACGGTGCTGGCACGCCCGCGCAGAAAAGAGACTGTTGACCAGCTACAACAAAATTGGAGCCAAACATTATGTATAAGAATTATTAGTAGCCTTTACTTGGTGTACTGTTTGCGAAATTTTCCCTATTTGAAACAACATAACATGTTAAATGTTTGACAATACAATATATGTACGTATGCAACTTATATGCATGCATATTAATTTTATGTGAGTTTGTAATTTGAGAAATTAAGTTACTAACAAATGGAATCGTATGAAATATTTTACTTAAAGAAAATAATTTCTCGTGTTTTAGGTCCTAATGGTATGCTTTCTATATAGTACAACAAATTCCATAGATTCCCACCATATAGTTTTATTCATCAAATTTTCATCGAGTAAATAATAAGCTCTTTAAAAGTTTAAATACTACTTGAATCCAATTTAGCTGCAGGACTACCTCAACTACTCGTTTCTTTATATTTTTTTTAGGCATATATCTACGTGAGTCCAAACTTCGAAATCCTTTCACTTTCTTTCCTAGCCTTTTGTTTTTTGACCATGCCATAGAAAATAGGGGGCGTGTTCCACTCTTCACTTAAACAAATAATTAACCTCGAAATCTCTTGCTGATTTGATGTGTATAATAGAAGTGAGATTACTTCATTTGATGGATATGTACCTAAACATTTCTTCTTTGTTAGGCATGCTTCACAAGGCGATCAAGCATTCTTTATTTGTACAATAAAAATGATGGAAGACGTCGAAGTACTTCCAATAGAATGGTAGTTCTCTCTTGCTTTTGCAAATGGTTTCTCCGAATTCTATATAGAAGGTGACTTGAAAGCTTCTCGTTGAGGGTTTAATCTAGTTCCATGCTTTGGCGGATTTCTATCTTTTGGTGGCCAAGCTCTTTCACGTATAAAAATGCCCTGGCCTTTAAACATTTGTTTCAAGAGGTGATGAAAAATTTCGGCATCAATCAGTCAATGATGGATCATGTGCTGTGTAAAGCTTGTGGTGTGGAGCTACGCATTTTCTGCTTGAGTGAGACTGGGAGTCTGACCTCGGTGATCTTCTTCCTCAAACCGGAGAGGTTTCATGGCAACAACCTACAAGAGTAAGAAACAGATCGAGAGGTTTTCAGAGTGCTAGGCGGAATGTCGGCAAACACGCTAGCTTAAATGTATGAGTTAATTAGAAGACTGTTTGAGCAGTTGAATGGAGTTTTGAAGAAAAGAATAGTGCTTACCTTCAACCATGGTGAAGGCTAGTGTTTATAGAAATGCGAGGGGAGATCAAGCTCGATCTCCTAATCCTAGCTTTAACCCCAAGATCTAGGGTACGTGTCACCTCATTATGCCCTAACTTCTGGGGTGTCAACCCACCTCGGTGTCTAACTTGGCCTCGGTTGGCCTAAACTTCGGTATGTCTAGGCCTCCATATGGGAAAGCATGAGAATGAGGTATACAAAGCAATGACCAAAATATCGAGTTTCGAGAAAATATCGATGGTACCGGAAATGGAAATTTCGACGGAAATATCGAGGATACATCGATTTCGGTAAATAATCAAGAAAAATGATGGAAATTTGAAGAAAAACATGGAAATTTTAAATGAAACTTTTAGATATGTTTATTTAATCAATTGTCTACTATATATGAAAAGAAAACCTTGAATAAACATTGTTATATAGTAATTTGTAATAATCTAAGATGAAATGGTAAATGCTGAATCGTCGACAACTCTGAAAATTTTAGAAATAAACATCTATACTTAAGTTATACTTATCAAAATTTTAGAGTGAAGAAGTAGTAGGAGAAAGAAGTAAAGAAAGAAACTTGTAGTTTCCTTTGGTGCAAAGAGTGAAGGGAATTTTGAACTATTTATAAGATTAAAATTTGAAATGGTGGTGTAAATTTTTTTGAACATTTGGTAAAATTTATTCAATATGTAAATGATTATTCAAAGTTAGTTATTGATTGGATATGGACCAAAGTTTCAGATTCGTAGCCAAAATGAAATATATATTACAATGTCGGAACCATTACGCATATAAGTGTGCAGCATAGTTGGCTAAGGCTCTCAAATGGCAACTTGGTGACCAAGGTTCGTACCTTGGTGACTTTGTGGCTTTTTGATTGAATTAGTCAGCACATGGTGGGGGTCATTTCCTTGACTCTACATGTGAGAGAGGCTGTTGGAATTTTCCAGAATCATCTCTGATTTCACCAAAATATTGGGAAAATCTCGATATTTCGAGAAATTCCGCAAATATCGACCGAAATGTAGCCGGTATATCACGATAATTTCGGACCCTCCCAAAAACGAAAATACCGGCGATAATATCGCTGATATTTTTGAAATTTTATTCCTTGATACAAATGCAGGGGGCTTAGATAGTTAAATATTACCGAACAAAATAAGTAATTTGTTTTTTAGAAAATTACACACAAGTGTCATTTTGAAACTTTAATTAGCCATAAGGCCACCTAATTTTTTTTGTACACATAAAGCCACTTGCATTCACAAATTACTTCATTTCTGACAATTTTACCCTTCTATCTAAGCCCAGTCCCATCAGTTTTACATCGATCACAAATCCATCTCTCTCTCTCCCCCCTCGATCACAGTCTCTCTCTCTCTCTTCAATCTCCGCCTCCGATTCCAGCGACCACCGGCACGACGCTCTCTCGGTCCCTCTCTCTCCTCTATCACAGATCACATCTTGGTATGCACCTCCAATTCCGGAGACGACCGACGCGGTGCTCTCTATCTCTCACTTTCATCGATCACGGATCTTCGTGGCGCCGGCGTGATGGTGCTGCTCCACTCTAATTCCACCGCCTTATGTCGATTGATGACCGGGAGGACGCAGCTCCAGCGACCGGAATTGGATTGGGTTATTTCGAACAATTTGGCCTCAAAAGGACTCTGCTCCACCGCTGAATTTCAGGTCATACAGAAGACGACGGCGACGAAGAAGCTCGGATTGGGAGCTACCTTAATAGAGGCGAACTCAGATCTGTACTCTTATCTGATTCCCTACTCTACTTATATCTCTCCGATTAGAAAGTTGCAAGAGCTCCTTTCACTCAGTTCCGACATGCAATTGTGCTCGGACGAAGCGACAGTGTCGGAGAAAGAGATGGACGGTAACAGAGCACCAATTCCAGAATTACGATTTCAGTAGACGTTTGATTTGTGCATTTGTTCTCTTAATATGTCTAGGATCATTAGTTAATTTTGTGATTTTAATGGATTAGTTTCTTAAGTTCTAAGACCATGAGGTGGAATAGAACTATCAGATGCTGGAGAATAGAGAGAGGCTGAAATTGTTTATATCTGTCTACACCGAGGACTACAGTTGCTTTATAATCTGCAAGTACAGTACCATTTCAAAACATGTTGAGCAATTGAGAGTTTATAATATGATGCTACTGTAGACATAATTTAGTGTGTTATCAGACTTCTTTTGAATGAAATTGAATCTTAATTGTATGCCTCATTGTTCAATTTGGATGCTATGGTATTTGTGTTAATTTGTCAGTTTGATATTTGGATTCAAGTTTTGAGCCCAAGACATGGCTTAATCAAAGAATTCACCTTGAGCCTATAATGTTATTTTCTTAGTTAGTAGGTGTTGTGGAGTGTGGCATGTGAATATCTATTGACTGGTTTGTTATTGATTTCGGACGATTTGGCAAAATTTGCATTTGGATTTGTGTTTGTTGAAATCAGGAATAATAGTTTTCTCAGTCTTCGGGTGTAATTTTGTTCAGTTTGGTAGTACCTTTTGGTGCTGGTAAGAGTAGTTTTTGGTATTGATTATAGTGGCTTTTGTTGTTGGTGATAGTAGTAATCTGGACAGTATCTTTTCTTGTTGGTGAGTGTAGCTTTTGCTGTTGGTGACAGTAGTTTTTCTTGTTAGTGAGAATACATTTTTCCGTTGGTGACAGTAACTTTTAGTGTGGGTGACAGTACCTTTTGTGATCTCGCTGGAAACCTAACCGGAATAGATTTTGTTATTGGTAAGAGTAGCTTTTGGTGTTGGTGACAGTAGCTTTTGTTACCTCACCGGAGAACTCACTGGAGTAGCTTTTGGTGTTGATGAGAGTAGATTTTAGTGTTGTTGACAGTAGCTTTTGTTTCCTTGCCAGAGAACTTACCGGAGTAGCTTTTGTTATTGATGAGAGTAGATTTTGGTGTCGAATAGTTGTTGGTGGGGATAGTAACTTTTGATTTTGGGGAGCGTAGCTTTTGTTGCTAGCTACAGTAGCTTTTGTTGCTAGCTACAATAGCTTTTGTTGTTAGTGATAGTAACTTTTGTGACCTCGCCGGAGACCCGCCGGAGTTGACCAGAGACCTCGCCGGAGAGGAGAGAGAATGAATGTTGATTTTGTACTCTAGTGGCATTTCTGTAAATATATTAGTTTTTAATATCCAAAATATAACACAATTTTTAATCTAGTAGTCTTATGAGGGAAAAAACTAGTACGTGACCTTATGACTAAAAAAACATTCAAATATGCACTTATATGTGATTTTCTCAGATTTTGCGTCCTTTACCGGCAGATTCCACTATTTGGCACAACTCATCATGGTATCAACATTAAAAGGAAAGCATTATTGGTAACATCATGATGTTACGTTTATCTCTATAAAAAGATGGTAAAATTTGGCAGCACATGTGTGGAGAGGAGCCCCAACACTTTCAAGATACTGATGGTCATTAGTGTGACTTGTGACTTGGTGGGTGAGGAGAATCACACGCCTTCGAATAAGATCAAGACAAACCTTGGCATCAACTAATGTTGGAGCAGGTCCACATCTGTCGGGTAAATATCAAAACCTAGTAATTATCAAAACAAATTCAACAGAGTTTCAGATTTTATGGCAGCATTATTACTAAAAAAATCGGGAAATTTGATTCTACACCCAAATTCACACACCCATTTTAAAATAAACTCATATATAAGAGTGTTTTAATATACACCCAAATCAATTAATTAGGTTTATTCAAAATAAAAAAAACCTATTAAATAGGATAAATATTAAAATCCAATGTTGTTGAAAATTACTAAAGCTGCCACTATCAAATTCTCCATTCACCTATTAAATAGGATTAATATTAAAATCCAGTCTTGTTGCCGATGGAAGTCATGAAATAGCTGCCCATAGACGTTGCCCGGAATTACTCAACCCTTGATTCCAACAATTGAAAACTTTCCTCTGGGTTGGAGGTTATGTAATCTCCATATTCAAAAGCCTAATCTCTACATTTAAAGCCGGTATCAATATCTCCACAATCATGCGATTATGTTTTTGATTTCAAATTGTGATTGTGATATAAATGGATCGCACAATCAGAGGTTGGTGGGTTGCCTTTGTTTAACTGCATATCCCTTAAATCTGATTGGCACAGTTGATGAGCATTGTGTTTGCTACCTATTCAATAGATGTGTCTTCCTGACGAAGAGATATTTGTTTTGTAATTTTTCAGGGTTTATGCTATTAAATAGGTATAATAGACTCTACAAGTTCTTCATTGCATGTTTCTTTTTCCTCTTATTGTTTCTCAATAGGTTCTACAAGTTCTTGATAAGCGTTGTTAGATTAGCTTATATGTTAAGAGAAACGGAGAAATTCGGTGTAAATAATTTGTTACGAACGGTGCAATAAGATCACCTATAAAACTATAACACGGCTCTCTACTTCTACTAGTAACTCATTCCGTTGCGTGGAGAGATGATAGTATGATCTGAACATTCTGTTATCGATTTGATAAAACTAATTCTGAAGTTTCAATAGCCGAGAGTCCCATAAATTTTCAAAATCGGAGATAGTGTCAATTTTCAATATTGATCAGTTTGCAGTGCAGTAATAAGATTACAAGCACAAGCCAAAACCGTGGTATCTACAACTTGTAATATTTTATGAGAAAACTGATCCCCACTTCTGAAAATTCAACATTGACGACTTTAAGTTTTGGCGTGCTACCATCCGGGATTTAACCCTTTATAAACCCCAGTTACCCAAGCTGCCTAACCATCTGCTTTTCTCAGCCTCAGCTAGCAATTAAATCTGATTCAAGCACCAACCATGGAGACCCTTTACCTTGTTCTATCTTTAGGTGCTGCACTCTTCGCCTTTGCCCTCTTCGCATTCAAATCCGAAGATGGCAAGAACCTCCCACCAGGAAGCATGGGGTGGCCTATTGTGGGAGAAACTCTTGAGTTTCTTTTTGGCAAGCCGGAAAACTTTGTGTTCAAGAGGATGAAGAGGTACTCCCCTGACATCTTCAAGACCAAGATTCTTGGGGAGAAAACCGCTGTCATTTGTGGACCGAATGGACACAAATTTCTCTTCACCAATGAGCAAAAATACTTCACTGCATTTCGACCACACTCCATGCAGAAGATGTTCAGGTCATACAAGGCTGCTGCAGCTGCTGCTCCTGCTCCGAAACAGCCTGCTCGCGACGAAGAGGCGAAAGTACTAAGGTCACCGGGTTTTCTTAAGCCGGAAGCATTGATGAGGTACTTGGGGAAAATGGACTCGATCACGCAAGAACAAATGAAGGTCTACTGGGAAGGCAAGAACCAGGTCTTGGCTTACCCTCTGGCCAAGACTCTGACGCTGAGTCTTGCCTGTAGATTCTTCTTGGGGATTGATGAGCCGGAGAGGATCGCTAGGCTTGTGGAGAACTTTGATGATGTGACTGTGGGGATGCACTCGCTTATTGTGAACTTCCCGGGAACCATTTTCCACAAGGCAACAAAAGCAGCTGATGCAATCAGGAAGGAGTTGAAGACTGTGATTCAGGAGAAGAAGGCTGCAATGGCATCAGGAGCTCCCATGATGGATATTCTGACACATATGATTGTGGCTAGTGATCCATCTGGGCAACACATGCCTGAGGCTGAGATTGCTGATAAGATGATGGGTTTATTGACTGCTGGGTATAGTACTGTGGCTACTGCCATGACTTTCTTCATGAAATATGTAGGAGAGAGGCCTGATATCTATGCCAAGGTCCTAGCAGGTAATTCCCTTCACAACTTCATAACCCAGTTCATCATATTGATATACTTTTTTTGTTTTTTTTCCTCAACGATATGCTTATTGGGGTTTTGTGTTGTGATTATGAAAACAGAACAAATGGAGGTGGCAGAGTCAAAGAAGCCAGGACAACTTTTGGAATGGGATGACTTGAACAAGATGAAGTACTCCTGGAATGTCATATATGAGGTGATGAGGTTCACCCCGCCACTTCAGGGAACATTCCGAGAGGCCTTGACGGATTTTGAATATGCCGGTTACACCATTCCTAAGGGCTGGAAGGTACATATACACATCAGACGAGTAAATGTTGTTCATGATCACCTTCATTTCCGACTTAAGTAGCTAAGTAAGTCTCGATTTTTGTTGCAGGTGTATTGGACTGTTAGCACAACAAACATGAACCCGGACTACTTCCCCAACCCGGAAAAGTTCGACCCCTCGAGATACGATGATGTAAGCACATTCCCACCATACACATTTGTTCCATTTGGAGGAGGACCAAGAATGTGCCCTGGAAAAGAGTACGCTAGGCTTGCAATACTCACTTTTGTTCACAATGTGGTCAAGAGGTTCAAGTGGGAAGTGGTATTTCCCAAAGAAAAGATCACGGGTGATATGATGCCAACACCAGAAAAAGGACTTCCCATTCGTCTTACACGTCACTAGGCATCAAATTTTCTCTGTTCTGAGCTTCCACTGCTTACCACAGCATAAGTGGCTGGTGACACCAGAAAGCCTTTTTATTTGTTTCTTTTTCTTTTTTGGTGTAGTAATGAAATTGCAATATCATGTGATTACCTCATAAGCAAATTATATAGCCCTTTTTTATATTTGTATTCTTTTTTTTTCCTCCACTGAAATTATATGGTTCAGTTGGCCATTGCTATCTGCAGAAATTCATTACAACCAAATCTCATAGATACACTAGTACTGTATCTTCAACTTTTCTGCAACAAACTCACAATCTAGTCCTAAAAGGTAAAAACATCCCAAACAATTGTAGTTGGCTAGTTGCTAAGGTTGGCCTGCTGATATTGACTCCCAGGGCCTACTAAGGTTGACTGTCAGCTCACTTATTGACCATCTCATAATTTTAATATAGGACTGGCCGACTGGCCGAGGAAAGCAATAGAAAGAGAACAAATGGTACCACCCCAATTATTCACACTTTGGGACTTGGGAATCAACACTATGATCTGCATATATATTTTTTTGGGGCTAATTATATCCTGCACGTATAAAGACTAACATTTCCTAACTTAAAGAAATTGGTGATTTTTCTTGTTCATCTTTATGATGAAAGAAACAAACTAGATGACAAAGCCTAGGACAATTTTTCTCCAACAAATCAAAATGAGAAACAGAGGAAACTGTGTACTAAAGAACTTGGTGATGATTATCACGAGAACCCTCGATTACAAATTTGATTTTTTTAGTTTAATAATCTAAAGTCATCTCCGAATTTGAGAAGCAGAAGAAACTGTATTAAAGAATTTGGTTATTTTTTTAGTTTAATAATCAAAGAAATTTCATTCTACAATTTTCGTGTTTTCAAGTCACTATAATCCTGCATATAGAAAAACCAACATGATAGTCTAAGCCAAAACCAACATGATAGTCTAAGCCGTCCTCACTTCCGAAAACCAAAGAAGTTTCAAGCTAAAAGTTTTGTGTTTTTCATGCCTTAAGGAACTTACGCTTACAGAAGTTCTGCGAAAGCTATTTTCAGAGATCAAGTAACAGTTCACTCCCTCAAATACAGTTAGTACTAGAAAAGGTAGGAGGCGCATGTTCTCAAATAACAACCAACTTTGTTACTAGGATTATATTTCAACTAATTAGTAATATTAAGAAAAAAGCATTACGTCCACAAGCTCTACTAACTGGGTTACTAAAAGGCAGACTCTTCAAGTACTAGAAACAGATATATGAACCCTACTATTACAATACTCTTCTTTATGTTATTTGCTTTGATTTGACAAATTTACATGAACAGCGTACTAGGATGTGCCACATGCATGATAGGATTGATCATATGCGTCGCAGAGAGGCCAATCTCTTCTCAAGATCCTCAACATCAGGAGATTCAGAACTGCATACAGTTGAAATAGTTGTTAGAACCAATACAGTAGTAAACAGATGTGAGACATGAAAAAAGTAAAGACGTTCTTTGTGGAAAACTTGAGCAAGGTTCTTCACAGATCAGAACGAGAAAAAAGTTAATTGTATGTAACTCAGGTTATATCTTTCCGTGAAAGAATTTAATGTGACATGCTTCATGAGCAATTGTTCTTTAAATTATACTCAAAACTCAAAGAATTCTAGTTTATCGTGTGTATGTAACTCAGGTTATATCTTTCCGTGAAAGAATTTAATGTGACATGCTTCATGAGCAATTGTTCTTTAAATTATACTCAAAACTCAAAGAATTCTAGTTTATCGTGGCAACAGTTTCGTATAGCATGTTGGCTATTCATGATTTTTTAATACAGAACAGATTACAGTTAATGGTGATCATGCCAGAGGTTCTTGGGTTAAACAAGGAAAAACTATTCGTTATTGCTACATTAGTTAGCATTAGTAATCAGACAATTCCAAAAAGGCTTTAGCCCCATAAACCTTTCATCATGCACGTACCTCTTGGGAACAACATTTGCAGCGTTCCTTGGTGCAACATTTTCACCATTTCTTGATCCAATCTTGCCTTTTGGAGCTGAAGATAACTGTTGGGAACAACAAGAACCAGAATTAAAATATAGTTAATTCAAAAGGAGAAAAAAAAAATAACCAACCAAGCAAACTCATAGGAGCTATCTTAAAGACACCAACCTGGGATGCAATATCAACACCAATCTCATCGAGAACCTGAGAAATGAAACATGCAAATTATAGACAAATAAGATAAGGGCGTCAACCTATACAAGAAAACAAAAGTACAATCAGGCTGCTATCCACCTGGTTAGTGAGCTCCTCTGTTTCCTCTTCAGCCTCATCTTTGTCTAAGGTCTCATCAATGGACTCTGACATCATTTCAATCTGCATAGAGAATAATATGAGTACAAATTTGATGAGATTATTACTATCCCTTGGTCTTAGTTCGTATTGTAAGTGTTCATTTGAATAAAATAAACCAGCATGCGAATAACGAATATGAAAATTTATGACATGGAAATTATTTTGAAAAACTCTGGTATTACCGTCATGTCCATTTGTGCTGACTGCTTCTGGAATTCTCTGATCACTTTAATTTGTTTTGCAGGTTGCATTTCCTGAAATGAAAAACAGATAATGATAATAAGCACTTTATCGATCAAGGACCATGATGGAAATAATAAATTTGATGGCTATACAGGTCCATTATTGATCATGTATTAATAAATAGTAAAGCTGACCAACATTTATCTTCCAAAATATCCTCTTCATATGCATACCTTGTTCATTGCCACCATTGCTTTAGTTGCACCTTTCATGCCTGTGGAAATTGAAGTGCTTGCATATAATGCCTGCAAATAGATGAACAGTCAATTAGCTGCAGGCACATACTATCATAATCCTTCAACTGAATTTCAACGCATAAGATGGTAACCTGTGTATGAGTAGCTACGCCTCTTATTTGGGCACGGCTTCCTTGCAAGTTGGTAATCTGTTGACGTAGCCTAACAAGTTGGCGAGCCAGGATTTTTGTGGCAGCCTGGATAGAGCATATAGAAATGTCATTTCTAATAAAGAATATTAGGACAAAGTAATTGGATTCAGCGACATGATTGAAACCCTATAAAGTTTGCTTATATTAATACATAAACCATACAATATGGCCAAACAATATGTGAATGTAACAATCATCCATCATACCACACATAATGTTTTGTCCAACATAAATAACTTATACATTTGGAGTAATCTTTTGCATATCTTCTATAGTCTATTTGTTAAAGAAGCACCATCTTAAGTTATTGAATTTCAAAACATTACCAGTAGAAAACAAGTCAGCTCTATTCAGTAACCTATCAGTAATGGAATATGTTACTTCCTCCTATGTTTTCATAGTATCTGAAGATCTTTCACTCCCACACTAACAACAAACAGGCCTAGCTCTTCCCATGGTGCAGTAACCAGCTCATTTTCATTACCAGTAGAAAACAAGTCAGCTCTATTCAGTAACCTATCAGTAATGGAATATGTTACTTCCTCCTATGTTTCCATAGTATCGGAAGATCTTTCACTCCCACACTAACAACAAACAGGCCTAGCTCTTCCCATGGTGCAGTAACCAGCTCATTTTCATCTTCTAAATTAAGCTAATACTTTAAATGAAACATGACATGCCTAGAAGGGTGAACCATAATGGAATACATAATATCTGAAGAATAATTCACTCATACACTATGAAACAGGCCTAGCTCTTCCCGTGGTGCAGTAACCAGCTCATTTTCATCTTCTAAATTAAGCTAATACTTTAAATGAAACATGACATGCCTAGAAGGGTGAACCATAATGGAATACATAAAATCTAAAGAATAATTCACTCATACACTATGAAACAGGCCTAGCTCTTCCCGTGGTGCAGTAACCAGCTCATTTTCATCTTCTAAATTAAGCTAATACTTTAAATGAAACATGACATGCCTAGAAGGGTGAACCATAATGGAATACATAAAATCTAACGAATAATTCACTCATACACTATGAAACAGGCCTAGCTCTTCCCGTGGTGCAGTAACCAGCTCATTTTCATCTTCTAAATTAAGCTAATACTTTAAATGAAACATGACATGCCTAGAAGGGTGAACCATAATGGAATACATCATATCTGAAGAATAATTCACTCATACACTAAGAGACAGGCCTAGCTCTTCCCGTGGTGTGGTACCAGCTTTCATCTTCTAAATTAAACTAATACTTCAAATGAAACATGACATGCCTAGAAGGGTGAACCGTAATGGAATATGTAATTTCCTCCTATGTTTCCATAATATCTGAAGAATCATTCAATCACACACTAAGAAACAAGCCTAGCTCTTCCTGTGGTACCGTGACTGACTAATTTTCATCTTCTAAATCCCAGTAATACTTCAAATGAAACATGACATGACTTCCCTATGTGCATGTAATCGTCTTCACAACTGGTGGTTGCAAAAAAAGAAAATTGCAATTAGATAAACATGGTAAGGTAAACCTACACATGAAATCACTAAAGCAGAAACAAA